>NW_010103170.1:0-35377 GCF_000699245.1 Pterocles gutturalis | reverse complement strand
CTGCCCAGCATCCCCCAGAGACCCCGTGTGGGGCAGGCTGCTGGGCTTCCCCTCCGTCAGCCGAGGCCACATCTATCACGTGTGGGTGGCTCGGCTCGTGCTGGGAGGCCAGGCTTCCTTTGTCCCACTGGACACGCTTGGCTTTGGAGGGTGAGGCATTGTGTGGGAGCCGGCAGGCAGGCGTGTTGCCCCTTTAGGGCACCTGTTGGGCTTGTGCAGCATGACAATGCCCTTGATGGGTCTATTATGGAGTGGTGTGGGTGGCTGGGGGCAGCGGGGATCACAGTAAATCTTGTGTGGCTAGCAGCAGCAGGCACGGCTGGGGGGGGTGTTTTTTGGCACCTCTCCAGGAACAAGCCGTACCTTGCTGGCAAACACCACCAGCATTGCCCTGCAAACGCGACCAGCATCGCCCTGCATGCTGCCAGCATTGCCCTGCGAACATGGCCAGCATCACCCTCTAGACACCACCAACACAGCCCTGCAAACACTGCCAGCATCGCCCTGAAAGCGCTGCCAGCATTGCCCTGTGAACACAGCCAGCATCACCCTCCGAACATTGCCAGCACACCCTGCCAACGCTGCCACTGTTGCCCTGTGAACACTGCCAGCATCACCCCGTGCACATGGCCAGCATCACCCTGCAGACACCGCCAGCGTCACTCTGTGAACGTGGCTTCACTGACTGCAGGAGAGGCAGGCAGCCCCACTGCCTAGAGACCTCGCCCCGGAACCAAGTGAAGGGAACAGCATCCATCGGGTCCCTCACACAACGGGGACTGTCCGAGCTGTGGGAGCCCAGTCTGCCCCACTGCCTTGAGTACCTGAAGAGCAGCAGGAGGGGACAGTCCACAAGGCACTGCATCCCTGCTTCATGATACTGCTGAGCTCCACACCCTGGGTTCCCAAAACCAGCTCTAGCCCACAAGGAAACCATTTGCGCTGAGCAGCCCAGATGCAGATGGGGAGACGATGTTCCCAGCATGGGTGGACACAACAACCACCTGGGAGCTCTTCGGCGCAGCGCAAGCTGGTTTGAATAAACCACACGCAAGGAGGTGTTTGTGAAGCACTTCACACATGGAAACGCTATTGTTGGTGCAGCGTGGGATCGGGGACTTGGGGATCCCCAGATGTAGCAATTGCTCCCCATCCACACTACACATACACACATGCTCTTCCCTGCTTGCTCTGCCTGGAGCCACTCATTAGCCCTCCTCAATGAAGATGCACTGGAGGGATAATTTACTGTTTAATAGACTAACTTTCCATTTGCTGTTGCCAAGTGCATCCAACATATTTCTCCACGGTGCCATAAACTGCAGCTCCTCTGCCATAAACTCCTGCTTCCCAGTAGGAGCAGGTGGGTTTTCAGGATCCAGCTGATGACCTTGGGCATGGGGTGAGCAGAGACACCGGCCTTTGTTTTTAGAGGAACAGTCCTTGTTCCCACCAACCCCTTTCACCTTACTGTAACCCCTTATTGTTGCACTGACATCGCTGAGCTGGGAAACCATCTAACCTGTGAAATAAGGAGTGTTTCAGCCTGATGCATGAGGGAGGCATCATCTCTGTCTTGATTTTATTAATAAAGATGCCCTGGGTGCAGACGAGCTTGCCTCTGCTCCATATTAATGGCTAGCTAGCAGCTGGTCCCACACTGGGATGTGATCAATAAGCTGCATGCCCACTTGGGCTCATTATGCTTCTGCAGTCGTGGGTGGCCTTTCTGCACCTTACCGGTCCCACAGTTGCAAGTGTGTGTCTCTGCATCCTCCTTATTCCTCCCCCAGCTCTTCACAGTTACAAGCTGCTAGAGGGTGGAAGAAAGTCAGATCCTGCAAGAGGTGGGAGGGGGAGCTGGTGCCAGCTCCACTTGGCCCCGGTCACCCAAATTCCCCCGCTATAGAGGAGGCACTTGCGGGGTGCAGGTGCTGCAAGGAGGAGCAGCAGCCCCATAAGTGCAAGCCTGAGTGACTGGCTACCAGCGTCCGGCTCTGAAGGACAGCAAGAGGATGCCAGTAGCCAAAAATAACTTGAAAAGGAGAGGAAAAGGGAGAAAGGAAAGGGGAGAGGAAAAGCTGTCTTGTGACAGCTCTGCTCAGCCCCAGATGTGGGCAGGGACTCTCACTGGAGCTGGAGGACCATGCCAGGGCCTACCTGTGGAGCTGATTTTTGTCCTTTTAAAGAAGGCATCCCTCCCCAGCCCCTGTGTCAGCCTTCTCTGTGCTCTTCACGTTCTTGTTCACCTTATATTTAGCCCCAGATTCCTGCTCCCTCTATCCTCCAGATGCAGGCAGGGAGGAAGAACCAGGCATCTCCAAGCCTGCTCCCTCCTCTCCCCCACCACATCTGGCCCTGGGGCCCCTGTCATGGCAGGGCAGGCAGGGGGTCCATCCTGGAGCGTGTGCTGCCAGCCCCCTCTTGTGCTCCTGCTGCAGAACGGCCTTGGCAAGGCACAATGGAAGCAGAGGCTTTTGTACAAGAGGTCGCTGAGATCCTGCTCCCCTGGAGTGGGAGGACAGGCAGGGAGCCAGGCCAGGAGCAAGAGCTGCCAGCCCATCCTCCCGCCCCAGGGGAGTAAGGCTCAGGCTTTCTAAGCAAAAAGGCTGGAGGAAACAAAACCTAAACCAACCTCAGGCCCACAGATACCCCACATCATAGACGTGCATGCACCCAGTTACACACACAGCCACGATGGCCAAGGCAGGTTTGTTCCTCCATTCATCCCAAGCCCCAGTGCACAGGAGCTTCAGCCAGAAGCAGAGAGGATGAAGTGGGACCCAGTCCTCTTCTCTGGTGCAAAAGGAGCCAGGCTTAAATCATGTGAGGCACCCTGTGGGAGGGCTGGGTGGTGGATTTGTAAATCCTTCCCAGCAGCAAGGCAGGGGAGGCTGGTTTAGCCTAGGAAAGGAGCCTGGTTTAATCCAGGAGGTGGGACTGGGGAGGGGAGCAGGGAAAGGAAAGCTCTGCTCCCCCCCAAACCAGACTGAAATCAGCACCTCGAAGGCTGGTGCTGGGAAGTATCTGAACGTCATCCCGTGATGTACAGCTGGTGACAGCTTCTCCTTGCATCAAGACACAGGAGCCCAGAAACAACCCCATTGCATTCCTTATGCATGGGCACTTCCCAGGAACAAAGCTGGCCTGGAGCAGGATGGGGCCAGAGGGCTGCTGCCACCAGAGATCCCAGCCTGGTCCACAGCCAGGTCAGCGTGGGACCCGGCCCGAGATCTTGCCATCTACATGCCTGCACAATTTACGAGCTTCAGCATTAAACCCTCGCTGGGGGGATGAACAAACAGAACTAAACATGGTAATTCATTCACTGAATGAAAAAATATTAGTTAATCCAAGCCAATGAGATTGTAAAGTCTGATAACTGGTCCGGCTGGTGCCAACATCCATCGCTAGCAGTACTCATGTTTTTTGTCTACACTGTTGCCCTAGGCAGTGAGATGCAGCGGCAGCATGACAGCTCCCAGCCACACATGATAATTTAAGAGAGAAAAAATATCTCATTTCAACTCCAAACCAGGGCAGAACCGTTAAAAAAAAAAAAATCAAGACAACTTGCAAAAAATTATTTAGATAGCAGTGACACTCTGCAGAACTTATTTGCAAGTCTGTGCTGTGCAATTTGAGATTAAAACTGTTTAATGAAATGAAGGATGAGCACTGCTTGTTTGCTTTGTCACACCACTGCTGTGCAGGAATACTAACAGGCCAATACAAACACACTGAAAGCTGAGCGATCCCCCTGCTAAATATGTACCTTCACCCATGTCTGGTCCCAGTGACTGCTGCCCTTTCATTTGCTGCCAAATAGGCTAAAAACTATTCATTTTTTAAATTATGTAAGCCATATAAAGCTGTCACTTTGAATCATAGCATATCAGGGAGGCAATATTTGGGTTCACAGTATTCAAAATAGCTATTATGAGTTTTTGCATTCCTTTGTTCAGCATTTTCAAGAACAGAAATGTCTCTCTGGACTCCCATGCCTGCTCTCAAGTGCACAGAGGCTCATCTCCTCCCACTCCCTGAGCTCTGGGGAGATGGGGCGCACCAGTCCCATGACACCCAACTGAGACCCACTTGAAGTTCATCCTGCAGGAAGGCAGCGCTGGTTTAAAACATACTGTGCCACTTGCTTCTCCTGCTTGTTTTTCAATAGCATGGTGAGGATGTTAATGAGTGTTTGAGCCACGGCAGGCAAGCCCAGGGCATTTCAAACATGGAAAAACTTCACAGAGAAATAATCTGCATAAAATCTGAGACGCCATTATTAAGAAGGAGGAAAAGAAAATGCAAGCAGAAACCATCCTCCCTTGGCAGCCAAGAGTGGCAAGAGAAGAATGGTTCTACAGAGAAAAATTTATTCATTTGATCTATTATTTATATCAAGTGCTCTTTGTAAACCTGATTTCCCATCACCCTGGATGACAGCGGGGGAAGACAGGAAAATAAGAGGTCCAACTTCATACCTCTAAGGGAAAGACAGCTCGTCTGGGCAGCCCGCACCACAACAGGATCCTGGAGAGGAAACAAGCCCCAGTGCCATGAGAGGCCAGTACCATCCCGGCAGGCGGGCAGCACCTCATCAAGCAGCCCCACACTTAAGGGTAGGAGCTCTGGGGTTCTGAGCAGTTGTTTCCTTCCTTTGGAAGGTGGATGCACCACCAAGTCGTCACTGTGCCAACGAAACTGCTTAAGCCACTGAGAAAAACCACTAAAAATAAAAGTAATATGGGGTTTCCACATGAACACACAGAAAGGCAACAGTCTGAAACAGTACATACATAGCATATATAAATACAGACAAAGATTAAAAATACTTTGGAAATTAGGGACTCTGGGAACAGTTAGTGGCTGCTCTGGGAGGAAGTATCCTTGTGAGTCATTGCACAAGGCAGACAAATGAGATGCACCCGAGCATGACTAACCCACCCCCCCCAACCTGTGAGACAGTGTGAACACACTGGGACTACAACAGCCAAGGGTCCTACAAGCTGAATCTGTTAGCCACCACCATCGTCAGCACAGGGAGAAGAGCACCATGGGCTAAAGCCTAGGCACTGAGCCCCTCCTGGGACCACCCTGTCTGGAGACTGCACCCACTCCTTTGGCAAGGAAAGCATCTGAGACACACAGAGCGCCAGCCTGATGCCCCATAGGTAATTTTTCTTAGAGCTAAGCAAATCTCAGCTGTGTCAGAAGCCAGACAGAGTCCCTGAGCTAAAGCCATCAGTAAGGGGGGACAGTGGAGAGAAGAGTTACATTCCTCTCATTTATACAGGAGTGGTGTATTTAGTCTTAGGAACAAGATTGCCTTGCCAAGCAGACACCCATACGGAGATACATGTCCAAGTAAGCTATGGGCAACAGGGAGAGAAGGGATGGGATGAAGAAGTGCTTCACCCAGCAAGAGCAGAGGTGGCAGGACCAGACCCAGCTTTCCATGCACTGCCACTCAACCTTCAACTCTGCCTCATCCATGCTCAGAGGCAAAGCCAAGATCCCCAGGTCTCTGTTAATAGCAAGACTGCAGGGGCAGGGTGGAAATGCAGTCAGCAAAACACACTGTGTGCTTTGGAGAAGAGCACGTAGACAGCTTCAGCCTCCAGAGGGAATGAATATACACATCCAAAAAGCACATGCTCCTACCACTGCAAAAAGCCTCTGCCCTTCCTCACAGCATCCTCGCCTGTACAGTCCCTGGAGAACCAGAGCTCGCTCTTTGCTGTGACAGAGGCTCCCAACATCAGCAACTCCCAGCTCATGCATCTACAAGTCCCACTACCCCCTACATATTCAAGGCAGCTCCTCCAATTTGGGGTCAGATTGGGAACAGGCATCCCCGATAAATTATCAGAAACAACCCTTTAGGCAGAGCAGCACAAGGCATGTATCTTTGTAACTAAAAAAAAAAAAAAAATCGCAGTAAAAGAAAAAGTGACAAATTACAGCTAAGCTGCACAGGGCTCCAATGCCCCATTTTGACAGCTCTAGCCAGTCAGACTGAAATCCCTGCTCACATCCCAATACTCACACCTCCTGCCACGAGTTGTCTCAGAAAGCTGTCAAGGACAGAGCTCTAACTCCTGCCAGCTGCAAGTTCTTAAAGATTAGCAGACAATTATAATTGGATTCCAGAGATTATTTGCTTCACCAAGAAGGGCTGAGAAGTGTTTAGATGGTTCCCCAGCTGATTAAATCTTTATTTCACAGTACTAACCCTGTGTGTTTCCTACCCCAGAGTGCTTGCAGACAGGTACTTGGCAAGACTGGCTTATTGGAGCACTTCAGCTTAACAAGGCAGCTGACACTGGCCAGCTGTGATGGGGATTTATCCCGTATCTAGATGGTTTCATCTCATTTATGCAGCTCAGGCCAAAGAGCTGAACCCACCTCCAGCCCTTTTCCCCCAGTTTAATGACTAATCAGCCAGATGCCTGACCAGCCATCCAGATATCTTGAGCCAAAGCCTTTGGCACCATTTGCATCAGATCACAAATGGCTGGAGCCCTTCCTCCCTTCTCATGCTGCTGATGCTGTTCCTGTGCTGCACACACAGCCGCCAGGCTCTTGCCTGCCCCAGACACCCCAGCTTCCAAGTACAGGGCTGTCCTGCCCCAGACAGCCTTTGCCAGCCTCCTGCCCTGCTCAGCTTAGCCTCCCCAGGGGAATATAAGGCAGAGACACTCCTTGCTCACCAGGCAGAGCCCAGCAGCCACGCTGTGCCACGGAAACACAAAGGCAGTGGGCAAGGGCTGCCTCTAGCTCAAGCTGAAACAGAGGGATGAGTTTATTAGTGAAGCTGCTTTACCCTGGCCCCACTTGAAATGATGGCACCGAGAGCCTCTCCTCTTCCCCCAGGCCCATCCTGTGCTCTGTACCATTTCTGCACTCCAGCCCTTTGGGGACAGCAGGGCAAAATGGAGCACAGAGGAAGCAGAGGAGGGCATGGATCCAGAGGAGGCCTGGAAGTAAGGTTAGCTGTCAGGATGAGGGTGAAGATTGGAGTCCATCATTGTCACTACTCACAGAGGAGAGGGAGCAAAACAAGCCAATATGTTAAAAAAACTCAGAGCATAAAGGCAAAACAATACAGCTTAGCAACATTGCAGAGAAAGCTGGGAGTGCAAACTGTCCCATAACGCACAGGGCTCTCCTTGTAACAAGCACTCCAGCTCTTCCCAGAGCCAGTAGGTCAGACATGCTTCACAAGTTTTGGTTAGATAGTGGTTTGCCCCATAGTAGAATGAAATATAATTTATATACAGAAAGAAACAAGTCCTTGCAGTCTCTGCAAAGGTCTAGTTTCAAGAGTGCTGCCATGTTGGTGAGGGTTGCCATGAGCCTGCAGCACTCCCCTCTCAGTGCAGCACACGATTCACAGCTTGCGAGGCTGGGCGTTCCCCACCCGTGCATTGGTGCGAGGCAATTCAGAGCGATGACGAATCCTTGGAAAGCAGGAGGGCTCGTGTGCGTCTGTAGGATTCCTGGAGCAGAGAATTAGTGCAATTGAATGCTTGAGACATGGAATCCCATACAAGAAAAGGTTGACGTGCTGTCCTCCCCCTGTAAGGACTCCCCACTGGAGTCTGCCTCCCACACCTTTTACCAAAGCACTAGACAAGAGGCAGTGAGCAGATGGGGACAAACACAGCAGTCAGTCTTGGCCTGTACCAACTTCTCATCCCACTGCCACCTTGACAGGCTGTCATAGCACGACCCTGTGAGGCCAGCCTCCTCTGCTTCCTGTGACAGGTAGAACAGCTGTACACACTTGCTCGGGTGAAACCCTTCAAGCCCAGGCTTCCAGCATGCCAAATGCCCACAACCTGCCATGGAGCACACTGCTACAAGCCCCGGGACCACAGCTGTCACAGAGCCTGAGACAGAGCCTTGGGTGCATGCCATCACCTCTGCATGTCTCAGAGCCCAGCAGGCCAGGTTCCCTGCAAGAAGGAGAAGGGGCGTGTGTGTGTGCCTCACCTCTTTCCGGCCCTCCAAAGATTTCAGCTTCACTTGGGACACGTGAGCTGGAGATCCACATTTCTGTAACTGTACAAGAGAGAGGAATAGGAGTAGAGAGCTGGGGAATGAAGTGGCATCCACCGCCTTCCCTTGGAGCAGCCTATACCATCGGAGAGCAGCCTCCACCCAAATCCACTCTTGGTTTGTCTGGGCCATGGGACAGCCCTGCTACTCACAGGCATCATGCAGGATGAAGGAGGATGGGAAAGGGGGAAGGAGGCATAAGCCAATACCACAGGGCAGGGGCACAGAGAAGTCAGAGGGACAAGACTGGAGTGCTGCCAGCCCTGTCCTGATGCTCTCCACACAGCAGCTTCCTAAGACCCTATCTGATCATACAGAAGAAACTTGGAAACCTTGTCTTGAGCAGAGAACAGTAAACAGCCCCCAAAGATCACTCAAATGAGTGCCCAAGTCGCACTCAAATTCCCTTCACACACTCCCCCACCAGCAGCTTCAGTGGTGCTGGGAGCAGCTCTTACCAGGTGGACGTTCTCTTTGCTGACTCGTTCGGGCTCCGGTGTGGTGTCCCTGCTCTTCCTCTCCAGGATAACCGGGGTGCCCAAAACTTTCCGCTGCCATAAGAAGAGAGGGCTGTTGGCTAGTGCTTAGAGTGCAAAGTGAAAAAGAAAGAGAAGGAGCAGGATGCATTGCTGGTAAGCAGGTGGATGCTGGGAAAGAAAAAAGGAAGCCAAGCTGGGACAAAGATTGCAAAGCAGAACCACCTGAAATACTATGCCACTAAGCTGAGCCTGACGGATTGTAAAGGGTCTGGGAGCTGACCTGAGGCCTGTCAAGGAGCCCAGGCTGTCAGAAGCAGGTACATGCTGCTGTGGGGCAGACTACAGTGTGCTAACATCTGTGCTAGCAGGCTAGACTACATGACCAGCTCCCTGTCAGTCCTCATCTCATCTCAGGAAGCAGAGATCCTTTGGAAAGATGCACAGACCCTACAGCCAAGCATTTCATAGATAATCACACTTTATACTAACAAAGCTTATTCTCACTGTGCTGCCTTTTCTGTCCCCAGTAGATATGTGTTCTTTGTCAGCCAATACTTTGAACAGTCCCTACCTTTTGGTGCTTCGTTCAAGCCAGAGCAAGGAAGAAGCAGAGAGCAACATCAGAAACTTGCAGCAGAGAGCACAGGTCAGAGGCTGCCTTTACCTTAATGAGGCCACTGAAGGAGCGTGAGCGGGTGCGTCGTGGTGCTGGGGATGCGGGTACATCAGAGCCAGGAGTGAGAGCTGTAGGATGCTTATTAAACTAGGAGGAAACATGAGGGCAGTATGTTAGCACGGTTACTGTTACAGTTAGACCAGTCCCTTGCTGCTGTGGGCTGCTCAACCTGCTGCCCTCTGCCTAGAACTCAGTTTGGCTCTTTCACACCCTGAAATGGAAGAGCAGCTCAGAGCTGCAGGGAGAAGGCAGAGGAAAGCCACATCTCCCACCCAGGGTTACAGCAAGCTTGGGTGTGAGGCTGCATTGTGCTAGCTGCCAGGTTAGCCAAAAGCAGCAGCTGTTGGAGTGGAAAAGGGTTTGGGCAGGAGTTGGAGGCTGTCAGCCAGTACAGGTGCTGACCATGCCGCCCAGTGTCTCTGTAGCAGCAGGTTGGCTGGGAGTGCTCACTAGACCAAGAGGAGACCAGTTTGTCCACCCACCGCAGGCAAGAGGGGACGGCTCTTTTCCCTTTCTGAGGGAGGAAGCTCAACAAGGTCATGATCAGGACTGGGGAACTGCTGCCTGGCAAGTCCCGGGTTTGGAAAAGAGAGCGCTCAAAGCACAGCTTGGTGCAGCAAGCTCCACCATCAGCTACAGCCAGGATAGACCTCCTCCTCTTCCCCTGCCTTCTTACAGCTCTGTCCCTTACATAGCCCAAAGCCCACTCTCCCCAGCCTGCCCAGGACTAAGTACAGCTCTCAGCAGACCCTGCCTTTAGCCCCATGTCCAGGATTGTGCTGACAAGCACAGCTCAAAGATATCTTTCCTCCCCACACTACCTGCCGGATAAGCTTCTTCTTCTTTGCAGAGTCAGGCATATTGTGGACATGGCGGAAGAGCTCCTTCAGTGCCTCCTCTGTGCGCTGCTGGGTCTCCTCCTGACGGCAAGTGTCCAGCCGGCTTCGCTTCTGAGACTTGAGGGGCTGCATCTCCTTGGAGCCAGGAGACGTCAGCAAATCCAGGTCATCCTGGGAAAGTGGAGATAGCAGTTGCTTGCCATGCTTTAATCCAAATGAGCCACCCATCTGAGCCAGGCTGGAAAGAGTCTCATGAGCTGCCTCAACCCCAGTGAATGCACAGGGCTGTGTTTTCCCTACCCCTCTGCAGCAGCACTGCACCAGCAGGCCCTGTGCCAGGAAGAGGCGACAGCAATACAAAGGTGACCCCATTGCTTCTTCCCTCCCGGATGCCAGCTGCAGAAGCCCTTCCAGGCTTGAGAAGGGTCAGTGCAGCTCCTTGCAATGCATCTTCCCTCTTCTGCAGCTATACGAGACAGGGAAGCATTTGCTGGCAAGACACAGACAAAACTTGTCCCAGTGGCAGCAAGTAACCGTTATCCCAGCCCCTCTTCCAAGCAGCCTGGCCACAGCCGCAGGTGCGTCTGTCTGTTCGGAAGGCACAACCCCGTGAAGGGGCAGGTGCTGCATGTACTGGGCACAGGGAGCAGGTTTGCTGCTAAACAGGGGCTGGTAGCTTTCCCTGTGCTTTTGATTAACAGATGCTTCAACTCTGCCCAATTTCCCTAATGCAGCTGCCTGCACTACCACACCATATGGTTCCCTCACTCCTGCTCTCTGACAGATCCTTCTTCATGACTTTGTTTTCAGCTTCTTTCAGTCACAAGGATGCCCCCATAGTATCACAGCCTCTGCCCTTTCATGGAGGGCAGGCACCACATTTGCTGGCCTTACCTTTGAAGTGTGGGCTGTGGATCCCAGGTAATGCAGCCTGGCACACTCCCGGATGTACACTGGGGCCTGTGACGATGAGCAGAGAAAAGGCCAAACACATGTTTAATATGCTTGGCCCTGGGGCAAGAGTGGCTGCAGCAAGAGCTGCTCTTCAACCATACCACACAAACCACATCCATCAAGACTCAGCCATCTAGGGCAGCCAGCGCTATGGGATTGCATGTCCCCAGTGCAGTCCCTGTTCACATTTTCCTTTTGATGCAGGCAACCAGCACAAGTGCAACACAGAGTAAGAGCAGGGTTCCACAGGAACTTTTTCCCAGCAACTCCCCCAGCTCTGAGATGGCCAAACACGGGCCTGACAAAGAGGGCAGAAGGGGAACCTCCTATGGTAGGACTCTTTGCAGAGAGCAGATGCCTAGAAGACCTTGAGAAGTCAAGAGACTGCCTGTTGCAGAAACACTTCCTTGGAAGAACCTGCAGAAAGCCCCGCACTGCTGACTGTCCTACCACAGCACCCTGCTCTGAGCTAGACAGAGGCCCCAGACTGCAGGCTGTGCCTGTAAGAGCAGTGGGTCGACTACCACTTGGCAAAGAATTTTGCAACAAAATGACCTGCTGTGTTAGGGGGTCAGCTCTTGGCAGTACTCATCCAGGACAAGCCCCTTCAGTTTCCTTATCCTTCCAGAGCCCGAGGGGAGCCCGGTTGCTACCTGTCCCCAGGAAGAAGGTTTCCCACCGGGCAGCAGGTGGGTGCCCAGCAGAGGATGGTGTTACACCGCACCCCGCTTCTGACCTGCCAGGCACAAAGCCACCCCCGGAGCTGTCATCCTCCTGGGCTGCCTGCCCAGCAATGACCTGCTCCCTGTTCACTAAAGGAAGAGCTTCTTGTAGAATCCTTCTGCTCCTACTGCAGCAGAGAGCACCCAGAATATATACCTGACACCTCGGATCTGTCTGGACAAGGGGAATTTGAAGGGCCGGGGAGAGCGAGACCCCAAAGCACACTGACCTTGAAGAGTTTCTGAGAGTGTTTGATCATGAAGGTGACTCCATTGTTTAGCTTCGTGATATTCTCCTGAAGGTCATTTGCTGTCACCTGGCAAGAGGACACAGTTAAAGGTACAGCAGTCAGAAGCAGGGGAGGAAGGGTCTCTGCTGCCCTTGCTGTCTCTGGGACATAGACACATGCAGTGCCTCAGCAGGAGACCTGCTCTGAGACAGGCAGGCAGGGCGCAGAGCACACCAACAAGCAGAGCTCACAGAGCCAAGGCTGCTTTGAGAGGAGGAGAATTAGACAACTCTGGGGCCAAACAGTTCACCAGCAGCACAAGAAACCACGCTGAAAGACCTGCAAGGTTTGTCCGGAGCTGTCATTCTTAAAAGAAGGACTGTGCTGTGCTTTCTAGTTTACTGAAAAAGATGAAGCATCAATTGCAAATGAGACCTACAGCAGGTCTGGACTGAACACTAGGACTGAGTCCTGCCAGGAAGCTCCACCTCACCATCCCAGCCTCCAACCCTCACATCACTGTATCAATACTTAATCTTCCCATCTTGGTTTTTCCCCTGTACGCCTGCCAAGCCTCTGCTTTGTACCTTGCAATATCCCACCCACAAATACTGAGGCAGTGCTCACATTTCTGGGCCATAAGATGTGGGGTGCAAACATGAGGGCAAGATTGTGGGCAGACATCTTGTTCTTGTCCTGCTTCTTGGCAGTCTGGTAGAGCAAGTCCAGCAGCAGTTTGAGCAGACTGCGGTTGGGTGCGGGAAGGATCAAAAACAGCAGCTGGAGGGCTTCAATTTGGCGCTCTTTGTCTGGAGTGCTGGTCTTATTCCCCTTCTCATCAAACAGCGTCAAGTCTGCCAAATCACAAGGCAGATCATGAAGGACAAACATTAGCTTCCCTAACAGCAGTCCTATTGCAACTGGTTACCCTTCTCCCTTCACATGCAGATCTCCTCCAAACTCCTGCAGAGTTCTTGGCCCTTCCTCTCTCCCCCCCTGCAGCTCCCCACCTGATGGGTACTCCTCCCACAGGACAACACAGTTGCTAAGAGTTGTGCGGGGTTGAAGGCAAGATGGAGGAAGTTCACATAAGGTAGTTCAATAATGGTTATTAAGTAACACAGAAACCACACCTAGCTGAGCAGACCCCCAGGCTTAAAACAGACGGAGACCCAATGTGGGCTCTCCTGTACGCATCTGCTTATGTCTATTGCTGGAGAGAAAGACTGGGCTAGACTGACTTGGTTGGATTCCTTAGGATTTTCAGCTCCAGTCTTTCCACTATTAGGCTGAGATGGCAGGAAGATTCCTTCTTAGTCTGCCTTTAGGGATTGCACTTCTGGAGGCTAGCGTGTGTTTCTGTAGCATTACCAGCTTTCTAGAAGGCTAGCTCCTTTCCCACTGCTCATCACTGCCTCTTGTTGCTCACTCACCTGCAATTTTGAGGTGGGCATGGAAATGCTTGTGTGTCAGCAGTGGCTCTGGTAATTCACCCAGGAACATCTTAAGCAAGGTGGCCACATCATTGGAATGAAA
Source organism: Pterocles gutturalis (assembly GCF_000699245.1). Lineage (NCBI taxonomy): Eukaryota > Metazoa > Chordata > Aves > Pterocliformes > Pteroclidae > Pterocles > Pterocles gutturalis. The sequence goes on along the minus strand of NW_010103170.1, from coordinate 21,874 downwards.
ATCCCCAGAGTCCAGGTCAATATCTGTACCACTGTTCAGAGCATCCTTTAGGATCTGTTGCCTGATACTGTTGCCTGGAACCCGAAACAAGCCTTCTGCTCGCAGATCTGCTCAGCAAAGGGAAGAAAAGAGGCCACTGATTAATCAGATGCTGATTCTCATCTTCTTACTAAAGCAGTTCCCTCCCCTTGCCAGAGGCTTGACAGCAAACCTCAGTGAGTTGCATTCAGACATGATTTCAAGCTGGCTCCCATCAGTGGAAAGAGTCCACGCTCAGAGTGAAAGAGATGAACTTATCTGCTAGGCAATTCTGGGAAACAGTTGCCTAGTCCAGCCTTAAACTCCTGCTGCTGGAGAGCTCACAGCTTTTCACTCTGTCTGCACCAGAGACCTGAGGTGGGGCACACATACTCCTTGGGACAGGAAGAGAGCAAGACAGAGTCACTTACTTTTGTGCAGATACTCGATTAGCTGGGAGACCTGTGCAATGCCTTCTTCTGTCAGCGGCGAGCCAAACACAACCCCTTTCTCTGCAGAACAGAAGATAACATGTTCAGGCAGCTCAGAGCCCACCAGCCACAGAGACAAGTGGTCCCCAAAGAACAGGATCTCAGCATGCAAAGACCAGTGTCCCAGAACATTAAGGGTGAAGATCACAAGGACCCCCCGTGGATGTGAGATATCACAAGCACTCCCAAATAAGTCACTTCATCTCACCATGCTGTACTTACAAGGGCTTCATCATCCTACTTCTTACCTCAGCTTAATTAGTTTTTATCAGCTAAGGCAAACATTCTCTAGTTCCTGGAAAGAAAACAACACCAGAACAGACGCTTCAGTTTTAAAGGGCATATCATCTGCAAACATGGACCTTATGGAAACAGCAAAGTGGGAGGGGCAGATGTGAAGCCTGGACTGCCCAGATGCCTGCCACACTGGCACATTCCACACCTGGGAAAGAAAGTCCTCACTGTGACTTGACGTGGAGTGGAGCAGAAAGAAGAGGTGCAGCTATGAGACTATGGGACAGGTGAACAAGCACTACCAGGGAGAGCAGACATGATCCGACTGGCTCACACTGGCCTCCTTTTCAGGGATAGGTAATCCCTGGAATTTCATGATCCCAGTGAATCTCTCTTCCAAGTCAGCTGCCCTGGTCTGAGTACAGGAAAGTAAGAAGGCTGAACAAGGAAGAACTAGAAAAAAAAGGAAAGTAGTGAAGCAACAAGCTGGGAGCTTCTCTGTATGGAGCACTGACAGCTCCTCTCACTTCTGGAGCTTGCTTTCATCTCATGGGGCTGAAATACAGACCAGGTATGAGCTGCCAGCTTGAGAACTCCAGACAATAACACAGGCTACAGCGGCAAAAGAAGATAGAAGAACCTGATCCAAAAGGAAAGACATCATGGAAGAAAACATTAGATAAGAAGCCCATTTAACTGAAAGGCACTTGTTAAAACAATTCAGAAAACTGTTCGTGTCTAGAGAGGGACTTCCCAGTTAAGAGAGTGGCTACCCAGCAGGACAGTATTTCTAATAAATGTAGTCTTGCTGGTGAATGGCTTTTTCTATCAGATACACACAACCAACACACTCTGTCACTCAGAAAGCTGAGGCAGCTCCCAGGGGCTTCACTGGCAGCAACCAGAGCTCTGAGCACCACTTCTCCCCTCAGTAGGTTTTGACTGCAGCTAGAGACAAGATGCTGCGTAGACCATACCGCAACATGCTGACTGGGACTGAGAACTGGGACCAGGTACAGAGCTGGTTTGTCCTGCCCTTGCACTTAGGCTTCAAAGAGCCAGCAGATTTAAGAAAATAATATTCCTTCCTTCTCTGTGACCAGACTGCCAGAAGCATGGGCCACTTCTGAGGACAAGCTGGGCATTTGCACCCCAGCTGCCTGTGGCTGAAGATTTCCCTCGTTATTGTTACAGCTGATAGCCCAGCAATCCAAGCAGCACATTGGCTGCTCTGATAAAAGTTATCTCCCCAAGCTTTCTCTTGCTTTTTTCCTCCCTCATAGCACATTTTGATTTGAGTAGTTTTTGGTCTGTTGTACTACAGATCTTGCTGTTCTGTGATGCTGATGCTCACAGCATGTGTGAAAGACTTGGTTAACCCCATGCACTTCTCTGGAGGCCTTCCTGTGCAACTAAATTTATTCCGCCTGAAGAATGTTCCACTTTCTTTCAGGACTTCTGAAACACATGGTAAGCCACCAGGAACTCCAGCCTCCTGTTAAATCAAGAACTTTCTGACCTCCCTCTGATAAAGTCCATGCTTCAGTCTTGCAGGAGAAAGGAGGAAAATATGACCCCTTGATCCACACGTACAATTTGAAAGGCTTGAGTGCAAAGGGAGAGAATGGTTGGCAAAAAGATTCTCATCCTTAAAGAAGACTAAACTCATTAGACATTCAACAGATAGAATCAATAGTGGCCAGGAAGAGAAAAGGAAAATACATCTTGAGACACGCAGGGCCTGACAAATTCGATTTACTTTTGAAGTCAGAAGTTGATATCTGAATGAGAATTTGATTCTCAAAGAAACTTGAAAGATGCGTCTGGAGAATGGATGCTGAGTTATGAAGGCTTAGATGTTATTGTATGATCACTTCTGAAACTAAGAAGCAGCATGAGATTGAGTTTTCTGATGCTCAAAGAAGTTGTAAGTATTTGCAGTTTGATCAGCTCCGAGCAGTACGGTCCTTGGCCTCTGGCTTTGAAGAAATAAAACCTGTTTGTTCTAGCTGGTCTGTAACATGAAGAAAAACAAATGATGGCTCCAAGATTAAACACACAGCACATGAAACTGATTTTCTCTGTAGACACAAACTACTTTTTCTCAGAGTTTGGCCAAGTTGTTCACAGACAATGGCTGTCAATGCAGGGAGACACTGCCACTGCAGCCTGGGAGCGCAGACAGCAGACTTGGAAACATCCGCTATCTGTAGATGCAGTGAGATACATGGCCATGGAGACTCTGAATGGGGGAAGGTAGAGCTCTCAGGGAAGACAGCTAGCAGGAGACGTTAGGTCTGATAAGAGCAGTGCTCCAGCAGAGTACGGATAATTTAAAAAAGACAAGCTAGAGAAGGCTCACAAGCCCCTGCTACAAGGTTTTGACAAGATGAAGGAAGTTTCCATAGATGCCGAGAAAACACTTTCAGCTTGGTTACTGACTCGCTTCTGTTTGTCAAGTGGCAAGCATCTGAGTTTCACATGTCCTGCTACTCTCCTGAAACAGAGGCAGGAGCAATAACAGGTATGAACGCAGTCTAACTGCAGTTTGGGTGCAGTGTGAAGATCTGTTATTATGGAGCAGCAAGGTAAGTCATGGTAATATTGAATAATTCTCTCCTAAGGATGCTAAAGGACTTGATTTGCAGTACTTGATTTTCCCCTGTAGTGCTGTCCAGCCCAGGGTGAGTGTACCTACCAGGGTTCCTACTGGGTGAGCCAGGACTGGAGGGCTGAAACCAGCACCAGAAAATTCACCCTGAGCAGTGGGGCTGCAGCACTTGTCCTTATGAAACACAATGGAGGAATAGGTCTGGTAGAATCAGAAACACTTAAGAGAAACTATACAACGGTTGAAGACAAAAAAAAAAAGCCACACTCAGACATATTGATAGCACCCCTCTCAGAGGTACTCACAATAGTAGAATTGCTCAAAGGAAAGGAAAGACTAATTAGAAGTGTTCAGCCTCAGGCTGCTAACATCTGAAGGCAGCTACCCACAGCTTCTCTGGAGCAGCCAGCCAGTCTAGCTACGAAACCAGGGCTGACAAGGGATGTGAGAGGTGCCCAGATGGAGGCACTTTCTGTCTAGATGAGTAGGAAGGTTTAACTGAATTTATCAGAACCAGGCTTCTGTTGAGTGTGGGCAGAGGTGGGAGAAAGTGCACACACACACCTAGAACAACCTTTTAGTTACAACAAAACACTGGTAAGTGCCAGGCAGTGAAGAGGAGACGATCTGAACACAACTACGCTCAAAAGCAAGCCTCAGACTTCTGAGAAGGGGCCTGGGGCTAACATTTCGTAACTAAGACAGCTGAACTTGAAAGAGAACAGTCTCCCAGAAGAAAATTCCAGCTCAATGCTTGTCTCGGAGAGAAAAAGAAACATCTCCTGAGGTTGAATCTGCACTTGAGCAGAGTCAGTCTGCAGAGTTTTGTGACTGACTCACTGGATTGGGATGTGGCTCAAAGAGGCACTGGCATTTGGACGGGAGATGCTTACAGATTTCTGAGCTGCACAGGTAAGACCTTCCAGACAGCTGGGACGGCAACTGAAGGACACACTGTCCCTGAGTGAAGTCAGTGGCCTGGAGAACCTGGGCATTATTTTTCTTCAAGGAATCTGCTGCTCTCAGCCTCTTCTGATATTCCATCACTAATGAGGAAAGCTATCGAGCTAAGGAAAACAGAGCATGGACTACCATGGACACAAACAAGCAGAGAGACAAAGACACCTTGGTGTGTACTGGAAGAACCTGCAGCTTGTTGAGTCACCCCTCTGCAGCTCCGTGCTATCCACAGAGCCAGACCAGAAACACTCAGGGACCAAAGCTGTATCTCTGTGGTTGGTGCTGCACTGAGCACAGCTAGCAGCAGACCCACTGAGGCCAACCTGATATAAACCACAGCAATAACCCCCACAAGACGAGTACTCTAGAAGTGGCAGGGCATTTCCAGGATGAATCTCCTGGCCTCTGTTTTGCTCCTTTCTAGAGTAATCCCCAGAAACTACAAACCTACTGTATTAAGTGTTCCACACAAGCTCAAAACTACAGGCCCACACTGAAAGTTTTGTAAACTATGTGTAACACATGACAGTCAGCACCACCCTAAATGTGGGCACCAGGCCTCATGCCATACTCACCCTTGCGCTTCAGAGACATCAGAGAACGAAAAAATCCAGAGGCTGTACTGTTTGCCCCGGGAAGCTTTGGGTCCTCCTCTCCCATCAGCTGAGCAAGCTCTGCCCCAGGCAAGTCAATGAGCCTGGTAATGTTGCTGACAACAAGCTCTGTGAACACCTCTGGTTTTTCATGGCGCAGCTTTTCCACAAAGAAGTCGGGATTGAAGATGATGGGCTGGCTGCGGAGGGAGGAGTCATTGCAAATGACAAAATTGCAGATGGCATCACTGGAAGAAAGGGCAAGAGAAAAAAATACAGTAACTCCTTGTTGCTTTGGGTTTTACAGACAGCTGGTCTGCCCTGAAGGAGACTTCTGCTGACACAGGAGTTACCAGTCTACGCCATTAGCACTGTCTGTCTTCGGTGGGTGTCCAGCACCGCACAGTTACGTTCCCCTTTGGAGCAAAAACATTTATGGCCTGTTTGTACAGCACAGCCCCAGACTAGGACTCCATAAAGTGATGGTAACATACACAACACATGACAACAGCCAACTAAAACTTTCACTGTTCTCTACATCCTACTAGCTCAGGCAGCTATGGCATCCAATATTTTCCACTAACTTAGCACTCCCGGTCATAAGTTAGTTTGGTTCTGTCTCCTTTCCTCCCCAGAAATTCACTCCCCATGGCCTGGAAGCCTGAATTCAATCTTTTTTTCATGGCCAGCTTATACTCATCAGTTCCCACTGCTGCTCCATTGTCACTACCTCCCTATTAACAAATAGGGAATTCCCATGCCCTGGGACTTTGTTTTTAAGATCATAAGTGTGCAAGGACACCGACCCACAGTTCTATTCAGGATACGGTCAAACAGTCCCAAGTGGCAAGCTTCCAGCTCTTGGTTAGTGCTCTCTGCCAGCTCCGATAACTGCCCAGCTGTGCACTTTGAGTCTGGAGCAAGCATGAACTCAGTATCAGCACAAGCCATGCAAGATCAGTCCTTGATGAGCCCTTAGTAATGTTCATCCTAGTACACCTCTTTTTGGCTTATCCAGTACTTCCATCTTTTTCAGGCTGTCCTTTCTCCAACCTCATTCTCTACTGACACATACTTTTCTCCATTTCATAGCTTCTCATGTGGCATGGGAAACTATGCATCTGAGACACTGCTCTGCTAAGGGCTCTCTGTAACAGATACTTAGCCCTACCAGAGGTTAGGTAAGCTACATTTACCATGTCTAAAATCAAAATAAAGAGTTATCAAAGAGAGATCTCAGGTTAACGGGCACTCTTAATGCTCACACTTAAAGCTTATCCCAATTCCCATCTACTTCTAGGTCTTCCATTACCATCTTCCCACCATTGTTTTAAACACTTGCATGCTTCTGTCGTCAAGCCCACAGGCTAGAGCTGTCTAGCTTGCTTCTCCTGCCCTCTTTTACTTAAATGTGTGGATTAGTGTTGTTATTCTCCAGTCAGAAGCTCCTGCCCCAATGTCATACTCTGCTATCTATGAAGAGCTGGCCTGGCCCTGCAATTCTTCCAGGGCTCTGGGTTGAGGCTGCCTACCCACCCAGCTCGCACACACTGCCTGCTTTCAGTGTGTGACATTCCCCAATCCCTTCATCATACTTGGGCTCTGATATAATCCTTTCCTTTCCACTGTTCCAACATCCCTCCTCAGCTGTGAGCTCCCACAGAACACAATTTTCCAGCAGCAGATACCAAGCACACAAATTATAGAGATGCGGTGCTCGTGCACTAGGGATCGTGTTGGTCCCGCAGGTGTGGTGTGGCACCTGGGGGGACACACATGCTCTGCCCATTGCCCCCAGGGCCAACAAAGGCTTTCCCTCCAAAGCAGGCTCTCCCACAGCAGACCAGAGCACCCTGCCCCTCCTCTTGTCTCTGCTGGGGAGTAGAGGCCACGCCACCGTGTTCGGACCACACTGAGCATCTGCACTCACAGCTCAGCATGCCTGCCCCTGAAAGGGAGGGTGTTTGCAACACAGCACTGCAGCTACGAGTGCAGAGATCTCAGCAACTTATTGTTCTGATGTAAAGCGACAGTAGCTAATGAAGGGGAGGACATTAAAGCACGCCTTGGCAAGTCATCCAACTCCAGCTCGCTTCCACACAGTACCTGTGAACCCAACACTTATCTGAGCTACTGCTGTAGATCTTTGACCTGAAAGACCATCTTGGCCTGATTTCCAGGCTGCGTGATCAGAATAAAAGAACAAAAGATGGGACTCAGGCTCCACAAGGAGAAAGATACTTGGTGAAATCAGAGGAAACTAGACTCTCAGCAACACTTGCATCGTGAGAATACACACGAAACCCTCTCTCCTTGCCTCTGCTCTCCATGGATGTCAAAAACTCCCTCAAGAGGATGGAGAGGAAGAAGGTCTGCAAGGCAGACTGCAAGGCAATCTGCCAGGTCATCTAAAATTTTAGAAAGCTCTTAAAGGCTCCCAGCTGCATCACTCAGAGTGGCCTCGCAAGCATGCTGCCGACTCCAAATGGGGTCCATCTTTTTCCAAGTACCTCCCAGTCTGTTTTTCAGCAGTTTCTTATTTGCAATAAATCAAGACCGAAATCCAGCAACTCGGTATTGGCTGCCAAAAAGCAACTGCCAATCGATCTGATCGTATTTGCATTTCATTGCACAGGGCTACAATGCACAAACAAGTGCCAGCTCTGCTGATAATGTGGAGCAAGCCCTTTGCCTGAAACCCATGACAACTCATTCTGTGGCAATACAGATCCTGAGAAGGGTTAATAGCAAGTGTATAGGCCCAGTGACCCTGCCTGCAATGATCCCTGCACTGTTATTCACTCACTAGAAGTTTTGTTTCCCCACAGAGAAGATATGCAAATACTTTGCAGCAGTTACATCAAGCATCATAGATTATCTGCTCCTCTGACAATTAGATACCTAGATTCAGAGAAAGAAAATTAAACAATTTTGTCAGCTAGAACTGACTGACATGACTTCTCTGCACAGCCAGCCTTACAAGTTGCACAAAGTTTAACAACATTTAATGCAAAAATAAATAGAAAAAAGTAAATTTCTTACATGAGTGCTGAGAGCTTTTGGAGAGGCATTAGGAAGCAGAGACAGGGAAAAGAACTTGCTCCTTGTTTCCAGCAACAAAAGAAACCTGCCTGTCCCAGCACAGCCTATGCAAATTCCACGCATGCTACAAGACACAAGGGCGCATTATTGGGTCTGAAAGGCCCCCTTGGCACACACTGGGCATCAGCCTTCACACAGAGACAAAACAGAAAAGAAAAGCTGGACAAATTGATTCATGTCTCTTGCCAAAGGCTGCGTAGCTGGAGTTTAATGGTAAATAATTCCTACATAGAAACTGTGGTTTTGAATTAGGACAAGTGTGGTATTAAGTGCTCTCCACCTGTATCCAAGAGGAATCCACAAACCAGCCCCAAATCTACCCTGTGTTTGCCATGAGTAAAGCCATGCAAACGCATTCCCAACAGCATCCAAGCACAACCGATGTTACTGGCAGGACAATAACCGAATCCCTTAACTGCACAACCCTGTGCCCAGAAACCTTGCTAGAAACATGGTCTGCCCCTGCCTTTCCTATACTTTCAAAGACAAAGCATGTAGATCAGCCTCTCCAGAGCTGGAAATAGCACCTGGCCATGGCTCTTTGCTACCATGCCTGTGCCACCATATACTGTTCATCCACTTCAGGTTTCCCATTCCACATTTCTCTGGATTCCCATCCAGTTTCCCTGCCTGCCGCAGATGGGATCAGCCTTGTATACTCTTATTGTGGTATGGCACTTTGATGAGCTACTTAATTTTGAAAGGTCACTTTATTAGCAGCTCTTCCTCACACAGAAAATTTGCCTTCATATCATTATTTCTAATCAAAATGGAAATGTGAAGCAAACCCCTATTTCTGAGCAAAGATAAAGCCCCCACTGGCTTTACACACAATAACCCTGCCAATCCTCACTGCTGCACACACTATAACCTTCAGAAAAAGCCATGTGCCCCATCTGCTGTTTTCGTGTTAAAAAAGGAAGATGGATGTACTCTACCCACAGTCACAGTTTATATAACAGCAGCAAAGGGGAGACAAACATGTATTCAAGGAGTTTACTGCCTTTTTTTTTTCTTGCAACTAGAGAATTATATTTTCTAGATGCTGTGATCTCAGATTGCTTTATGACACATCAAAAGACAATAAAGTAAAGGAATAAATAGCTTCCTCTCCAATCCCATGAATAAAATCAAATCGCAATGAATAATAAAACCTTGTACTAATAGGGTTGTGATTAAGACAGCAGATTAAAAAAAATGGGTCCTATATTGTGCTGAGCCTCTTTCCATTCTAGTATCTTTTAGGAGCAAAGCCTGTGATCCCAGCCAAGTCACAAAGAAAGCTGTCTGTCACACACAACATTCTTGCTTCAGGCATGACAGCCCCATCATTTCATGGGGAGTGAACGGTGCAGGAGGTCAAAATCATGATGGATCAATTAATCCCTAAGGTAACTAGACCCAGGCCAGGGAAATGCCTTGGAAACTAGGGCAAAAATGAGACTTTGACTGGCAAAGCCTGGTGATTGAAGCTGTGGTGCAAGAGCTGTGCAAGCAGGCAGATTAGCTCAGGTGGCAGCAAGCTGGCATTCAGGTAGGTGAGACCTAATTGTTCTAGTGGCTTTTAGAGATTTTATATTGTTCTAACTCCATCCATGTGAAGGCAGAAACAGGTTCAAGCAACATGAAATAGATCACAAGAAGAACACAAGTAAGCCAAGAAAGAGAAGGAAGAGGTACAGTTGGGGCAAGGCATTAGCTGTGTTTATCTAGCTGGAAAAGTGGAAGAGCTGGAAGCCGCTGATTTCAGAGGAGCCATACTGAATTCAGTGGGCAAAATCCACCTCTGGTGCCATTTGTATGTTGTCACTAAGGAGCTAACACTTCAGACACACCACAGTACATGAGTCTTACCATACAGGAGTAAAAGGTATAAAGAGCTTTTGAAAATAAGGCAGATAATGGAAGAAAATCTCCCTCAATAATAACAAAATCTTTACACTGTAAGAAACAGCCAGGCTACTACCAAATACTGAGAGCAGGGCGATAAGCAGGCAGTGCTAAAGAACACAAAACGTGCGTGATTCTTTGCCTGATTAAGCACAAAGGGAGATGGGACAGATGTGCACAGGCTCATATTTCCCCAGGGAGAGAGAAGTAGTGTCTCTTCCTATGTTGTGCCAGAGTAAGGAATCAATTAATGAGGATGTCTGAAGACTATTTCCAGAGCCAGATAGGAGCCATCCCAGATTTTGCAAAGAGATGAAAAGAACCGTAGTGGAATTATGTGGAATAATTTTAAGTACAAAAGGATTAGAAGACAAGTTATTTCCTAGATTAAAAAAAAAAAATTAACAGAAGTCTAATGGGAGTGGACCATAGAGACATTAGAAACTACTTCACAGTTAAGGTTGCTTTGAGGACTGTACTTTAGAATGACATTCTTGTAAGATAGCCTAACAAAGATCCCATTCAGGCCTCAGACTTAGCACAGTAACTCTTCACAGGATGACTGACTTGCTTCTGAAAAATGTCAAGAAAAACACACAGCAATTTTAGCCTAGGGTTATACTCATAAGGTCTTTCGGGGCAGAGAAAGTCCTTTTGTGATAAGCACATAGTGCATAACACAGAGGGTGCTGATCCTCGACCAGTGTCTCCAGACTTAATACAAGTAAGTCGTAGTAGATAATGCTACCTTTTTAATTTTTGCTTTGCTTTCTTCACATTTAAACAGCTAACACAGAGTGATTCAGCCTTTTGGCTATGGGAACCAGATAATAATATACAATTTAAACAGCAAGGAGACAGAGAAGAAAGCTGCTATTATGTGATGGCAGCCTGTGCTGGGCAACCTAGAACTAACCTAACAGCTGGCCATCTTTTGGACATCAGGTAAACTGGATATCCAAGTCACTGCTATATTATAAGAATTCAAATTCTGTCTCAGTAAAGGACTCAAAGCAGAGCTCAGCAACATCAGCTGCACCTCTGTGATGTGAACTTGGAGACAGACCTATCTGGGAAAATAAGAGTTGGAAGAGATGGGATGAGCGTGCCTTGGAAGAAACACAAAATGCAACATATTACCAGTGTCGAAGAAAACGGTAGTAGCAAGACAGCTCAATATATGTGAAACATCAAGAAATTTGCATTTCAGCATGAAATTTCTCAGGTTTGACCTCAGTGAATTATTTTGTGATATCTTTAATAATAGCCACTGAAGTATTTTAAAGTCAGCAAAGCAGTACTTCAATCAGCCATCACCACAACATCACAGTATCCAGATGCCTTCTAGTGATAGAAGGAGGAAAAGAACTGAGAGGCGCCTTAGAGAGGAACCGCATGTTCGCTGCAGTGCTCCTCACCAAGTCTCCTTCCCAGCGCCACCACCACAGCTCCGGATGATCCCACGCTGTGTGACGGGCTCAGCCTCCTACCCAAGGCTCTGTAAAAAATGCAGAAACACAGCTACCGCCAGAAACACAGTAATTTTACATTAAAGATCTGCAGGCTCATATGTCTGCCTTAGCATCAGAATAACCCAGTCTAACAGCATTAAATAGCAACACCGCTCCGATTTTCAAGACTTTCAATGCAGTCTAAAATTTGTGTCTTTATTTTAATATAAGCCCCTGCTGAGAGCAGCAATAGAAGAGGAGCCTTAGATCCAATCCTGATTTCACTGAAACCAGCACCAAAACTGAATCTTTTCAGATGGCAGCAGCTGCCTCTTCTCATTACTGATCTATTCACTTTTATCTCAGTGGCACTGGGAACCTCCGTCACAGCTGGGGACTCCACTGTGCTCTATGCTGTACAAACACAGAACAAAGGCAATACCCTGCCTTTAGAGGGCTGATAGCTAAATCTGAAATGGATGCTGGAGGGACAGAAAAGAGGAAGAATCCCAAGAGAAGAGGCAGCACTATCAGTCTGCATGACTGATACAACTGAACTCTGCCCGCTTTTCTGTAGATGCTATTAAAAAGGAGGGCGAGGAAGGACAGGAAAAATAATCAGGTCACACTGCAGACATTTAGAAGAAATCCAGCTTCTGCGTGAGGGGTGACAAGGGACTGAGCACAAAGGAGCTGGTTTGAAAGCTATCAGGCAGGGACGGCTGGGATGTGGGGCTGAGGAAGCAAGAGCTGAGCTCCAGGCGCTGGCTGGGAACCGCTGGTGAGGCAGAGATCGCAAGCCAGCAGTGCCAGGGAGCCAGAGGAGCCTGGCAGCTGGCACAGCACTGAGGGGCCACATCCGTACCCCTGCTGCAGGGTGGAAGGGTCGAAGCCTGAGGAAGCCCTGCAGCCAATTCTCAGCACCCAGAACATACCAGGCAGGCATACTCCTCCTTCGGGAGAACTTCACCAGGGCCTGGGACCATAGGAACTCTATTGATGTATTGCCCTGCCCCAGTCATATAGTTATTATCAAGGCAAAACAATACATCTTTTTTTGCTTTATTTTACTAATTTAAGCCATTTGCTTTGTGAATAATGTACCATGGATCTCAGGTGCCCTGTGGGGCCAAGTCATATCTGTCCTGAATGTTGTGTCCCATGTCTAGGACAAGGATTTTGTGCCTTTTCTCCCCATGCACTGCAGAATTACTCACCACAACCTTTGACTATGAGTCTGACAAACTGCAAGGACACCTCCTCTTCCCATGGACCCCAGCACCTTTCTTGTGAAATCTAAAATTCTTTACTATCTGTCCACAGACTCTTACCAACTGACTGCTCTTCAACTTCACTCATATCCCAGGTAGGAAGTTTCTTTCCACTGTTGCCTGTTTGGTCCTTAGCTGGGTAGGCTGCAAGATGCACACTTATCTGCCACATCCCCAAAGTGTGCCGATGGGTACTTTCCAGTTGCCAACAATGATAGCATTTCCTTACTCTCCTCATTTTAAAATGTCTTTTTAACTTCTTTACTTCCGGATTTTAAGTGTTTGGAAGTCAGTAAGAGATGGCCCTGTTCTACCTTTACCTCATTGACCTGGGTCAGGACCCACAGCCAGCTCCCAACAGCACTCTTGGGTGGGATTTTGTGGCTGCAGCCTGGCAAATACAGAGAACAAAGGTATTAAGGAAGTCACAGCTCTTGCTTTTGTTTATTACACTCGTGTAATTCTGCAGTGCTCCTTTGCTCTGGAGGTGCCATGGGCAAGCTGCATGCTCGCATCTGTATTTTGTATCATGGTGGTGTTTGCAAAGGATGAGAGCACATCAAATCCCTTCTCATCAGCAAACCTCTGCAGACACCACTGAGTATGTCAGAGGCCACATCCCATGTTCCAGATGTGTAAACTCTCACAAGCTGGAATTGCAATAAGGCACACCTGGATGCATGCCAGCATTTAAATAAGCTGGTGACATCTGGTCAGGGCTGCCGAGGCACACAGATAAACAGTCTGGGGCAGCCGCAGAGCAGCACAGCATGCGGTACCAGAGAGACAGACATGCACAAAGCAGCCCAATTAACTCACCAAACGGAGCAGAATGGGGACCTTGTGCTTTTGAAGGGGATTTTGGCAAGCTAGGACGTCAAAAGCTGGAATATTGTACACAGATAGCAGAATGCCTATGACAGTAACCTATCCTGTCACTTTATGCAACTCTCCCATACTGATCAGAAGCTGCTTCTCTTCCCACCCCGCCTGACAGGTCACCTCTGTCTGGATTCACCCTGCTTCTCTGCAGGGCCCAGGGAGCACTGATACATTTATGTGCTGCTCTGGGGGCGGTCAGGAGGATGCAGAGCAGCATGTGCGTGAGAGGAGAGCTCCAGGCAGCCCTGACAGCTTTTGAAGGATGTTTCCTAAAAGGCTTCCTGCTCCCCAAGGCACAGCCAGCTATAGCACGCTTGTCTCCTAGTATGTGACAGCTTGTGAGCGGGACTGTAGGAATGCCCTTATGGAAATACCAAATCATACAGTACATTTCAACATTGAGTCTGAACTTCAGCAAAACAAAAAGGGAAACTAATGCCAGCTCCCCGGAGAACTTCCTGCCTCTGAAAAATCAGAGCTGCCACATTACCGCTCAAGAAGAAAGGATATTTTGGCCAGACTCCAAATTATTAGAGCTTTACAGGCCAAAAGCAAACACATTAAAAGTTCCCGTAAGCCAGCTGGCAGGCAGTTATTTAAGCAGCTTATCACATTCCCTACTATCTACAGTTTCTGAAAAAAATCATGAGGAAACTCTAGACAGCTTAATTGCAATTACCTAGCGCAGAGGTGAGAAGGGCCAAGAGACAGGGAGCGAGGCTGTGGCACCTCAGGGAAAAGGGTCACCCAAATTCATCCCACCATGGGGCCACAGTTCCTCCTGTTTCTCTACCCATGCTGGCCCCAAGAGCCCCCCGACCTGGGAGCACAGGAACCCCGTGTCCATCCCAGGATCACAGCGCAGGGCTGGGGGAAGCCTGCACAAGAGCAGCACAGCAGGTCCACGCACAAACCTGGTGTCTTACGGTTAAAATCTCAGTTAGTTTTGTCAGTGCTGAAATTAATTAGGCCTGTTAGCTGAACTTTTGACATGGGTACTTGCATTCATGCGTTTCATTGTGTATTTAGCCAGATGGCTAACCTTCAGAATGTTTGCTTATGAGTGTCAAAAATGATTAGTTGAGGAATTTGTAATCAAGAAACGGAGTTCTTGAAGATTTAGAGCATCCTGGAGTCCTTGAAGATTTAGGACATCCTGGACAAATACGTAAATCATATGTAGCCATGTAGCCTGATTATCTTATTTATCTTTAAGTTGGTATAATTAGTTTTTGACTCAAAACCTATGTTCTAAGCAAAATGTAAATCAGCTACCTGGGACTGTCCTATGGGCTCAAAGGTACGGTAAGATAATGTGTAAAAAGCAAACTCCTTTGTAACTCGGTGTACTTGATTTGTGGAAACCATTAAAAAGGTGTTGCTCTGCCTGTAGTATAGGACAGCAATGTCAGAAATACAAGGATGTTCCAGAAGAGAGGGAAGATATGCAATTGTTGGTTGCTCCTAGAAGGGGGGGGTGCGGGTGATAACAATAATGGTTGTGAAAATGGGGATGAAGGAGGTGCATGAAGAGGAGTGAATGTTGAAAGTAGCAGTGATGAGGAAGATGAAGGGAGGGATTTTAGTCTTATAGCGGGTCGACAAAGGAGAGGACGAGCAGTTCTGCAGGCACCTTTAAGGCAGGCCATGGGACTGCAAGGGGAACCGCTGTATTCAATGACAGATTTAAAGGCTTGGAAAGAAATGGCAGGGACATATAGGGAGGATCCTGGAAAGGCAGCTAAAGTATTAGAAACAATAATTGAAAATCATGATCCAGATTGGTAGGATATTCAGAGAGTATTAGGAAATCTGATGACATATGAAGAACAAAGGACAGTTTTAGTTAAAGCTAAGGAAGAAGCAGAAAGAGTTCATGCTCAAGAAGCATAGGCAGGCAGGACAGAAGATCATTTCCCTTCCATCAATCCCAGTTGGTACCCAAATAATCAGGCTCAGAGGTTATTGCTAACTGAATATCAAAGATTAAATAACGCAATACCAAAACCGAAAAATTTGTCAAAATTATATCAGGTGGTACAAGGGAAAAGTGAGCATCCATCCGCATTCTTTGAACATTTATGTGAAGTAGCCAGAAAATATAGAGAATTAGATCCTGAAAAGGAAACATCTTTGTGGGACAATCTAATCCAGACATTCAAATACAGTTGCAAAAGATAGAAGGAGGGGATGCAAAGTCTCCTGATAAATTATCAGAGGTGGCTTGGAAAGCGTACAACAACAGGGAAGAAGTGGAAAAGAAATAACAAGAAAAACAACAAGTTAAGAACGATATTAGAAAAGCACAATTGTTAGCTGCAGCTATAGCTACGGGTAACAGAAAAAGCAGAGGATGAGGAGGTGGATTTAGAACAACTTGCCCCCACCACAGGAGAGTGTCATAAAAACTCCTTCAGGCCAGGAACAAGCAAACCTTTAGATAGGGACCAGTGCGTGTACTGTAAGGAGAAGGGACACTGGGAAAGGGAGTGACCTCAGAATCAGACTCAGCAAGTTTAGGAAAATCCCCACGTAGCAGACTTAACATTAGACCAGGATTCAGCCTGACAGGGATCGACTGGGGACAGATTTGGAAGAATATAACACTCCTATTTTGCCTGTACAGAAACTTCATACAAATGAGTGTAGGTTGGTCCAAGATTTACAAGTTGTGAATCTGTGCAAGATGTCCACCCTGTGGTAGCAAATCCTGATACACTCCCCAATTAAAGAAAGAAAATTAAATAAATTAAAAAGACTACAATTAAAGAAACTGACCAGCAGTTCACTTTCTTTGACCTGAAAGATGCTTTCTTTTGTATTCCACTGGAAATGGAAAGTCAGAAACTATTTGCATTTGAATGGGAAAACCCAGAACAGGAAGAAAGACACAATTGTGCTGGACTGCTCTTCCTCAGGGATTGAAAAATATTTTTGGAAGCCAATTAGCAAAAGAATTAGAGAGTTGGCAAGAAGAGAATCCAAAAGTGACTTTATTACAGTACATTGATGATATCTTGCTAGGTACACCAACTCAGCAAGAATCAATACAATTTACTATCAGCCTTTTGCATTTCTTGGGAGCAGCTGGATGTAGAGTATCCAAGAAAAAGGCTCCGTTTGCTCAGCAGACTGTAATTTGTCTTGGTTTTACTGTTCCTCAAGGACGAGGGAGCTCAAGCGCAGAAAGAAAGGAGGCAATCTGGCAAATACCAGAGCCAGCTTCAAACAAGAATTGAGAGCATTCCTTGGTACGGCCGGATGGTGTCGCCTATGGATCATCAGTTTCGGACTGATCGCCAGACCACTTTGTGGCGCTTCAGGGGAATTTCTAGAATGGACACCCGAGTGTCAGGAAGCCTTCAATAAGGTAAAACAAGCTTTAATGTCTGTGCCTGCTTTAGGACTTATGAATTTAGAAAAACATTTGAGCTCTTCATTAATGAAAATCAGCATATTGCCTTGGGAGTCCTAGCCCAAAAATTTGGGTCATGGAAGTGACCCATGGGATATTTTTCTAAGCAATTAGATCAAGTGAGTCAAGGATGCCTTCTTGTTTAATGGCAGTAGCTGCCACTGTACTGCTTACACAAGAGACACACAAACTGACTTTGGGACAGAAAGTGAGAGTTCAAGTGCCACACATGGTATCTGCGATTTTGGAACAGAAGGGAGGGCATTGGCTGTCTCCTAGGCGAATGACAAAATGCCAGGCTGTGTTATTGGAAAAGGATGATATCGAATTGAAAGCTACTACAACTCTGAATCCTGCCACATTATTGCCCATGCCTGGTGAGACAGAGTTGGAGCATGATTGTTTGAAAACTACTGAACAAATGTATTCAAGCAGAACTGGTTTAAAAGATTTACCGTTAGACACAGCTGAATTAAATTTGTTTGTGGACAGAAGCAGCCAAGTGATTAATGGAAGTCGGAGAGCTGGATATGCCATAGTTACATATACAGAGGAATTCGAAGCAAAACCCTTGCCAGCCAACACCTCTGCCCAAAAGGCTGGGCTGGTAGCTTTAAGAGAGCCCTGGAACAGGCAGAAGGAAGAACTGTGAACATTTGGACCGATTCAAAGTATTTATTTGAGGTAGTTCATGCCCATGGAGCACTTTGGAAGGCAAGGGCATTGCTTTCAGCACAAGGAACACCAGTAAAATATGGGGAACTTATTAAAAAATTATTACAAGTAATCAACTTGCCTAAACAAGTGTCAATAATGCATTGCAATTTGCTAACACTCCAATAATAATGGGAAACAGATGAGCTGATCAAGCTGCAACAATCAATGTCAGGAATATGGCCTGAAAAATATAGGGAATTGAGTGAGCTTCCCAAATATAATAAAGAAGAAAATCAATTAGCCCAGGTACTGAATGCCAAAAGGAACAAAGAGGGGTGGTGGATCACAGAAGATGATTGAATAATATTACCTTCAATGCTTTTAAGAGAAGTTATGGAAAAAGAGCATCAAAATACTCACTGGAGAACAGAAGCTATGGTTGATAATTTAAAATTACAAATCTTGGGTGTAGGAATGGGAGGAATAGCAAAGAGCATCATGAGAAGGTGCAAGATATGCCAGAAAAAAAGTCCTCAGGCACAACCTATACCACCTCCCAGAAAATATTACCTTCAATGCTTTTAAGAGAAGTTATGGAAAAAGAGCATCAAAATACTCACTGGAGAACAGAAGCTATGGTTGATAATTTAAAATTACAAATCTTGGGTGTAGGAATGGGAGGAATAGCAAAGAGCATCATGAGAAGGTGCAAGATATGCCAGAAAAAAAGTCCTCAGGCACAACCTATACCACCTCCCAGAAAAAAGCAACACTGAGGTAAAAGAGTTTTTTTATTCCCCCCCCAAAAAAAAAAAAAAAAAAGGAAACACACCTGCCGATTATTGGCAAATAGATTTTCTGAACTTCCGAGGCAAAATGGATGTCGGTATCTACTGGTTTTAATAGGAACTTTTTCTGGGTGGCCAGGAGCTTTTCCTTCTCGTGCCAACCAAGCAAAAGAAGTAGTTAAAATACTACTAAAAGAGATTGTCCCTAGATTTGGTATTCCTATAGGGATGTATTCAGCCAGAGGACCCCATTTTGTAGCTAATACAAACATTAGCAAAAGCATTAGAAATTCAATGGGACTTACACACTCCATGGAGGCCACAGTCTAGTGGTAAAGTGGAGAGGATGAATCGAACAGTTAAGAGGCAAACAAGACTTGTCAAGAAACTCAGATAAAATGGCCAGATGTTCTTCTGTTAGCGTTACTGACAACTAGGATTACTCCTAAATCTAAGGAAAAAGTTAGCCCATTTGAAATAGTGTATGGGAGGCCTTAGCAAAATATAAACCATGAACCAGCATCTCAGAAAAATAATTGTGAAGCAATATCTTAAAGAATATATAATTTCTTTAGGGAAATTTTATTTTCTCTCAACAGGTGTCTTGAATCCAGAGCAACTTTGGGTCTAGATACTGCTGTGCACAGCCTTCAACTGGGAGACTGGGTTCATCTGAAAACCTGGAATTAAGAACTTTTGAAAGAATGGCGGAAAGGACCTTTCCAAGTCCTTGTAACTACCTATACAGCAGTTAAACTCAGTGGAGCAGGACCTTGGATTCACTACACTCGAGTCAAGAAAGGAATCCCCCCAGATAAACGGATTGTAAGATCAACTGAAAAGTATCCTGTACAGTTGCAATTTAAGAAAATTAGGTAGATTAACTGCTAGCCTTGAGTTTTTGACTCAAAATGTATGTTCTAAGCAAATGTAAATCAGCTACATGGGACTGCCCCATGGGCTGGACAGTATTGATAAGAATGTATAAAAAAGCAAGATCCTTTGTAACTCAGTGGACTTGATTTGTGGAAATTTTCCACCTTGCACCCTGCGCAGAATAAAGCCATGTCTCCTCTCTGAACGTACTCTGTTTCGGGAAAACTGGAACTTTGATTTTTGCAGGTAACAAACCCAGCAGAGCACGGGCCAAGGAAAGGGCCTCAGCTCCCAGCTCTTGCCTCCAGCTAAAGAACAAGTGAAAATGAGAACCTACAGGAAGAGCTGACTCTGAAACAAGCAGAAAATACAAGGCCTCGGCTGTGACCAGGAGCCTAACCCAGCATACAGAGGGACAGTATTTCCAGGAGGAACTCGACTTCAGTGCAACCATTAGAGATTAGCCAACATTTCCATGCTGCCCACTTTCCCATCTGTTCATGCCACTTATTAAACCAACACACACTGAAGACTGTTGACCTTTAGGACAAGGAATTTGATTTCCCAGCACAGCGTCCATCACTCAGAGCTTCAGTTTCAGACTGAACTGCATGCCCAGGCACCTTTAAAGGAGCATTAACGAAGCCTGGTGACATTTTCCTACGCATGTAAATGTACACACAGCAACAGGGCAGTGACTAGACTGGCAAGGAGACCAGAAACTCCTTTGGGCTATGTGGGCAAGCAATGCTCCCCCTTCATGCAAACAGACAATAAACTGAAGTGTAGCAGAACAAGGATCCTGTTGTCTGAGCCCATCCCAGGCCCTGGATGAGAACAGGACAGGGTGTTATGTGCAAACATACAGAAATACTGCAAATGCCACACAGCCTTGAGTTGAGGTCTCGATGTGTGCCTGACAGGGCTTAGGATGGGTAGCAGGTCAAAGGCAAGTCTATGTCTCAAAGGTTTTATTGAGAGCTTCAGAGAAGGGAATGTTTGAATAAGATTGTCCCCTGCTCCAGGCTACCTTCAGAGAAAGCAGCCATATGTTCAGACTTGGCTTTAACTCTGAAATCAACCCTGCTTTCTGCGTGACCCTCAGCAAGTCACTTTGACTTCTTGCCATTAACTCATGTTTACAGTGAACATTTGCCTATTTGCGGTAAATTATAGATGGCAGTTGTGTCTCCTTTCATTGCCCATTTATAACTTGAGCTCTTGATGTCCAGTGGTGAAGTGACACTACCAAGCCATTTTAGTAAAATGC
The DNA here is from genome assembly GCF_000699245.1 of Pterocles gutturalis. Classification (NCBI taxonomy): domain Eukaryota; kingdom Metazoa; phylum Chordata; class Aves; order Pterocliformes; family Pteroclidae; genus Pterocles; species Pterocles gutturalis. Next base: position 1,365 of record NW_010103170.1, on the reverse strand, counting down.
CTTATGCCTTTTGTCAGCACATCCTGCCTTCTAGGCCTGTGGCTTTTTCCCTTCCTCTCACCCACCCCTGCAACATCAAATAGCCAATGTGAACACTGAGTGCCTGGCAAAGCGCTTAGGCACTGCTTGAATCGAACATTAAATGCATTCATTAAACAGATAGGTGTTTCTCTTTTGAAATTGAGCACTCAGGCACAATGCAATCATCATTCTCAGTTACGAAGAGACAGGAAGAGGTTAGAGAGACCACAAACAGAAAAGAGACTCGCACAAATCATCTTTTGTCGCGTTCAGTAACATTTGGTAAGGCGGTTAAGACAACCAGCTTTCCTTTCCAATCTTTAAGTCAGCATGCTATAAGACCACATGTACAGCACGCAAGCTTTACTAGCCAACTTGCACTTCTCTGCAGATGAGAGGAAACAGGGGCAAAAGCACGGTCACGGAGCATACTTTAAAAGAAAAAAAATATTGTGGCAAAAGACCTGCAAAGCAAGAGATCAATTTGCTAGAGCTACCTGTGGGTGACAGGAAGTATTGGAGTAAAACCTACACTTCAGGCTTTGCTTTAACACGATCACTGGCAGGGTGGGGGGAGCAGTGGGGTGGGTAAAGAGCTGGGGGATTACATCCTAAGGACAACTGTCAGCATATAACAAATAAATTCAGTCATTTGGACTGATCCAGGCCACATGTAAAATGCTTTTTCCAAAAGAGTGTTTTAAGTATCAGCTGCACAGAGCATACTCATCCCTTTACCAGGTCCAGCATTTTCAGGTGCTCCCGGCTCAAATGTGCCACACTGAGCACCATCGCTTCACCCCTCCTTCCAGAGCAACGATCTGCCGCAACCCAGGCACCACAGCAGTGCCCCTGATAAGCACAGCGAGTGCCATTGAGACGGGTCCCACTCAGCTGGGAACAGGACAGCACCACTGTGAACCAGGCTGGGTGTGGGGCATCAGCCCTCAACTGTATTTATTTTGCAAGTCCACAAGAATTATCTCTCAAAGGATATTCAGTTTGAAGCTCCACACCATGTATGGCAGGGGAAAAAGAGGAAAAAGAGGAAGAGATATTACAGCTTTTTAGCAGTAATCCAACACTGTTCCAGTGAGTCTCCACTATTTTATTGGCAGCAGTCACGAAATAGTTATACATATATGTGTATGTGCTAAGGATTAATTACGCGGAGCTTACAGCGTGCGCATATCGAGAAAACCAGAACAGCGCATACAAAGCGGACAAAGGGAGGGAGAAAGGGCTGGATGCAAAGCCAGCCGACACAGTGCCATCACCCTACCAAACCCTGCAACTGCTGAGCGCTCGGTGCTGGCTCTGTCCCTGCGGCTGCGGGAGGAACGA
>NW_010103169.1:16825-22229 GCF_000699245.1 Pterocles gutturalis | reverse complement strand
TCACTTCCTTGCATGCGTGTACCTCTCACCCAAGTGTGACGGCACATGGGAGCATTCACCCTGCTCCTGCCAGGCCTTGGCTCCGGGGAGGCTGGTTTGGGAGGATGGGGATTTTTTTCAGTCCTGTGTGTCAAGTGGGCAGCATCCAGAGAGAATGGGAAGGAGTGTTGACTCACAATAGATATGAGTCATATCTCTTCCTCTGTTATCATAGCATGTAGTAGGCAGGGGGCAAACACAGAAGTTATTTTGCTTTTAGGTTGCACCATGTTGTGGTGGCAAACCTCTCGGTGGAGGCCAGCAGGGAGAAGTGGGCAAGCCATACAATGTCGAAACGAAAAGTGGGTGAAACTATGTGCCTGCGATTACTGTTAACAACACCACTGAGTTATTTCCAATAGTCACGAGGGAGACTTGTCAAATTTCTACTTTTCAAACAAATATTTCTGCTTTCCTCATCTCTGCTGAGGTCACCATCTTCTAAAATATGGGTGTGTGTTTGTATCCATGAGGTTGCGATTAGGACATTTTTAGCACAGTGGCTGCCCGCAAAAAATATATAGTAAAACAACACGGTATTTCTAAAGTGTATTATGCAAATTGGAGGTCTATAATTTAGATTATTATGCATGTTTTAATTGTATTAAAAAACATGGGACAGGTACAACATGAAATTATTTCAGTCAGCTCATGAGGAGGCAGAAGGGAATTACTTTATATTACTCAACTGTTTCTTCCGCTGTCAGGTGAACTAAGGGTTTCACTGGAAATTAGCTAGGCAGTTTTCTACTCCAAGGACTGTTGTTTTACACCAGAGATTGAATTTATGCAGTCACATAAAAATTTGCAAATGTAACCCATAAAATTAAATCAGATGCCAAATAGTGCCGGAAATAGCACAATCTAATAAAGGTTAAAACTCGCTTGCTCCCTGATCAGCAGCTATCTCCCAAGTGCACCTTCTCCCTTATTTAACAAACCTCTTTATGCAAGTGAGGATTTGTGAAATCAGGCTGTATGTTTTAAACACGCAGGGAGATGGTTCTCTTTTGTTCTTCAAGCCTTAGATCTGAGTCACGATACCCTAGCCTTAGGTAGATGCTTTTAAGTGTTTCCTCATGGAAAAGCGCCTGCTGCTCAGACATCCTTCAGCCCCCAAACACTCTTCGCATGCTCAGTGGCTGATGGGAGAATCCACAACCCAGCTTTCCAAAAGCGGACCCAACTGATCAACCTCTGCATTCTCATCCCTGCCAGGTAGTCTGGAAAGCCAGTCCTTTTAATCTAGCCAGGAGGGTCTCCAGCTACTGCAGCCAACGGATCTTGTCTTTCAACGAGCAAATGGTATTGTGAAACTGGGAAGTCTATAATCCAGAAAATCAGATTTGGCATCATAGTTGCCTGCACTTCCCTTAAACATGTCAAGATTAAAAGTGGATTTCAAACCACAAGTGGATTTCTTTCACTGTAGTCCCACTGTGTTGTGGAAGGTCCCTGAACCACATGCAAAAAGGGACAGACAGTGCCTTTATCCTTGCTATTCAGTAATGATTTTGGAATGGATTTCATTGAAGATTAATCTCTGCATATGAATGAAAACTATTCTATAAAACAATGAGTTTTTTGTCTTAAAGAGGGCACGGAATTTCTTGTCTTCTATTCCAAAGTTTCTACTCTCCTGAAGGCTGAATTGCTGACTCACTCTCCTTTTACCAAGCAAAATCCACTTCAGGCAACACTCTGATACCTCAACTCATACTTGTTTCATCAGCAACATCTTATTTATCAGGTGCTCTGGCATAAATTTACTCCCAGTCAAAGCAGATTAAGACAAGTCTAATTCCACCAAGCTCTGTAACAAAAGGCTCTTTCAAAAATACACACACCCATCTGTTGCACAAGATGAGCTGGCTTCCAGCAGCCTCGCACTCTCAAAGTGCTTCCATGCAAGTTACTGGTAAATTATTGCTACATCTACAAATTGTAATTATTAATGCTGCAGACCTTGAGCACCTGTTTTTTAACCCAAACACTACGTCACATCTGTGGTGACCCAAACCCCATGAGGTGTCTTCAGCCTAAGAAAGTTCCTCCTAGGCAGGGTGGTGACCAAAAATGCTTGTCACCTCTTCTCCTGCCGGGAAACCCAGAACAGCCTGTACAGACAGCAACAATCTGGAGAAAAAGGGGGGCAGCTGGGAAGACATGGCAGGGCTGTGGTGTCCAGACAGCTTCAGCCTGGTTTGGCCAAGCTGTAATTCAGCTCAACCCATGAACCTCCAGCGCTGGAGAAGGCTGCAAGGTGAGCTCAGAGGAGAATGCCTCCAGTCCCCCAGCGCTGCCCTCCCAGGTTTTAATTGCACCAGCTCCGGTTACGGGGATGTATCAATAATGCCAGCTAGTGGCCAATATTAGCAACATTTGTCCTGAAACCTTTCTTATACACATCTGGAAATAGCAAGATGTGCTTATCTAGGTATCTCCTACCACTGCAAAAAATAGGAAACAAAATGGAATGTTTCCAAAAACTTAGCTTCTTACCTCACTTCAGAACACAGCCTGGACAAGTATCGTGGAATTAAAACTAATCAATCTTGGCTTAGGTTACACCAATATACTTGATTACTGAAACAGCTTCTGAGAGTGCCGCTTGGGCACACCCATGAGCTACTTTGAAGTGATCTGAAAATTCAGTTAAGAAAAAGAATATATCCTGTTGCCTCAAAGCTTGCCCTCGCTGGGTAGTGGTCTCATTGCAAAAGTCAGAGGTTGAAAGCCAACACCTTAGCCTTTCACCACCAACTAAACGTTGATGCTAATCATAGTCATATATCTCCCTTTTGCTGTCCTAATCAGAGCCAGCACAGAGAAAAGATGCGCTGGACCTGCTGTGCAGGGCTTCCCTCTGTGTTAGGTCACTGTGTCCTTGTCACACAGGAGCAGCTGAACCACTAAGTCAAAGCAAAATCAAGAAGCCTGCTCTGCGTTGGGGGGGTTCTGTTAAAACAGACTTCCATGTTTTCAGCATCCTTTTTAATTGTAACCATGAGATTTTCTCTCATGTCCAGACCCTGATGCAGCATTTCAATAACAACAGCACAAACTTAGAATGAGGGAGAAATTTTGCTGCCCAGCTTCCAGCTGCCCCTGATTTATCCTTTCGAGCACAAGCTTTGCAGACCGAGCTGCGATGCCATGGGGCAGGGGACTTCTGGGCTGCCCTGTGAAGTGGCAGCAAGGCAGCTGAAAGGAAACTTGGAGCAGAACTGCCTGTGATCAGCCCAGCAAAGCCCACACAGGGCATCAGGCAGTGCAGGGGGTACTGGGCAGACAGGCTGAGCACTCTCAGCTCAGAAAAATCTGGGCAGCAAAGCCTGGGCAGAGATTTGTGTGTGCTTGCAGATACACCCTCACAAAGACATCCTACCTCCTCTCCCTAATCAGAAAATAATCCCCTTAAAATTGTATCTCCAAGCTACACACACAGCAGCTGAAAATTAAAAACAAAACAAAACCAAAAAAACAGAAAATAGGCAAACAGAAGATGCATCCTGGGGAGGTCACATGGGGCTCAGAAGAGACGAAGGCAAAGGGTTCTTACACCACGTGGATGTGGCCAGTTGGCTGTAAGGAAAGGGCTACCCTTTGCAGCATCAGCGTGCCAGCACTGCTCAGTCCCTGGGGCAGGTACCAGAGTGAATGCTGTAGGGGATGTAGGTTTTAAATAAATACATATATACATACAAACATACATAAAAAAAATCAAGCCCAGAAAGTGGAGCTTTGCCATCCCTGTAGAGCAGTACGTAGTCACTCTGCTCAGCACACGGTCCCTCCTGACTGTGAGCGAGGAGCGTGCCAGCTCTTGGAGCAGTCCACAGTTCAGCAAGTATGGGAGCAGAATAAACATCTCTCTTTGGTCCATCTCCTAAGCAGCAGCGCGAGACAAGGGTTAGCCTCTAGGTAAAGTGGGAGAGCACAAACAAACTACTTGTAACAAGAACTTGGTTTTGCAACACAGTTCTGGGGTGCTATAACCTTTGTGGTATTTCTTAAACTGGAAACAAGAATGGTAGTTTACAATCCAGTTGCTTAACACACGTGAATATTTGCTGTATGGATGTCAAATGCTCCTTATTCTCCACTGGCTCTAATTAGCCTCCTGCTGCAGACTGTGAGTCGAGGTGTGCAAACGCTGCCACTGCCACACCTCTGCAGCCTAGCCTACCAGCATTTCCACACAGCACGCAAACCCCTAAGCTATCCAGCATAGCGCTCGGTTTGCTTTCGGAATAGCATTGAGAAAAGCAGAGGTAAAAGCTTAGTAACTATTTCACTCCTAGAGACCTCTCAGGATCAATACGTGTGTTTGCTTTAATGGTTTAGGAGACTGCACATCAGCAGAGTGGAAATGGTCCATGACATGGTTTTGCTCTAAAGCCAGTACAGAGGAGTCAGTGTTTCTTGCTTCTCTGCTCTGCTTGTATTGCTACATTCTTCCTAGACATTGGTCTCCAAGACTGATGTTCTGGGATTAGCCTGCACTTCAAAAAGTGGCATGTATAATTCTTCATATTAAAGGAAAACTCAGACTATTTATTTAACATATATCTTTTGGGGCTTGCTCCTTTGATCCAAAGAATGCCCTCAGTTCTGGTTTTTTCCTCCCAGGCTGTCTGATATTTAAAAAAAAAAAAAAAAAAAAAAAAAGTGGGTTGCTCCTAAGTAGATCCTTTCACACCGTGTATATAAAGGGGCTGAAATCAGTACAGAGGAAAAGAAACCCCCAACCCAGCAAGTGTTACAAAGCTTCCCAAGTGGATCTGATTTCTCTACAAGTAAACAGTTTCCCTGTACGTACACCTTGTGCTTGTGGACATTCCCCTCAACATACTCACTGCCCTGGTTAGTCATGTTTTCTCATAAGCCTACATATCTCATTAGTTCATTAGCACCTTGCAGTAGGAACACAGGACTAAGAAATACATGCACCGCTGATGTCACAGTGTGTAAACAAGGAGCAGAAGGCCGTTTCCCCATAGCAAAGGGCAACATCATATGTCACCTGGAAAGGATACTGTGTATACCTGAGGTAAATAGTGTGCATTCATGCCTCAGAATATTTCACTCGTTACGGTACTCTGGTTTAGAAAGGGAGTTAGAGCAGTTTCTTGGTGCTGTTTAGGAGTCTCAGTGATGCTCTGAAGGAGTAAGTATCAGTTTTCCTTGTGACTCATGCCAAAGACCTTTTTCCTACTAACTCGCGTGACCAATCTGGGCCAAAACCTGTCATTCTGAGCCCATATTAATTTTATTTTCTCCTGTCAGATATAGGAGCCTGTGCTGTAGCCACAGCTCTCTTCAGTCTTCCTGCCTTCCACAGACAAGAACCACTTCAGCCACC
>NW_010103169.1:0-16794 GCF_000699245.1 Pterocles gutturalis | reverse complement strand
TCCCGCCTTTCCCCAACCAAAACCACTTCAGGCCCCTGTTTAAAAAAAAAAAAAAAAAAATCCCTTTCTGGCAGGGACTGCAGAGCTGCCCCAATGCAGCATTGCCACTCAACTCTTTAGTAGAGGAACAAGAGGAAAAACTGCTTTATCTCAGTCAGACTAACCCAGAAAAATACGATTTTTACCCAGGACTCTGCTTTTCTAGTCTCTCAGTTTATGTCAGTAACAGATGTATCTAAGATTAAGGTTGCCATATATCCAGGCTTCATAAACACTCAAAAACATTGTCCAGGCAGATTTTGAAAATTTACCCACTAGCCACATCTATCAGACAGCAGACCTAACTGGGCTGACCAGTCCAGAAATCCCAGGCATGGTGTCAGCACACATGCAGATCACCCATGCCGTGATTGTGTGGCAGGATCAACACCGGCAGGAAGCCTCAGCACTGATTTGCACAATCCTACACAGGCTGCGAGCATACCCTCAGCTCAACATGCAGATCGGCATGCAGGAAAGCCCAGAGAGAAACAAGGCAACCACAGTAAAAGACGGACACTAGTACCATGTTAACACTGCAAAGGTAGTTTAAGGGAATGCCCTCATCTTATGCCTTGGTCTTATTTCACTGTGCTTTCCAGTTTATAGAGTTTAAATGCCTTTGGTTCAGACTTCCATTCACTAGAGAAGTCACAACTTTCAAAACAAATGTCTGTCTGACCTTGGGAAAGTCCTGAAAGTCAGCTGTAGAGCTGTCCTCCATTAGTCAGACAAAAATTCAATAAACAGGAAATTTTCTCATGTAAAAAAGCACCTAAACCAAGGCAGACAAATAAAATTTTATTATGGTAGGGAAAATGTTAGGTTGCTTCCAAGCAGTGATACAAAAACTTTCCTGGTGCTTGGGATGAATTGCATCTATTAAGGTAGGTTCTATCTTCAGTTAAATGTGTGCAGTCGTCTTCAAAGGGGACAGCATCACTCCACCTATGGGTCAGAATTTGCTGCCACATACTCCTCAACTACAGATATCCTACGTCTGCATAAAAGATATTGATATCGTGGAAAGGATTCTAGTACCATGTTCTTTCTTCTTTTACAGACTTAACAGCCAGTTGCTACACTTTTAGAAAGAAATCCATGACAGTAATGACAAATTTACAGCAATATGTAAATTGCGCACGAGTTAGCATAAAACATCAAGAAAGCTGGAAATAAACCCTTTGATTTGGTGGGGCACAGTGCAAAGCTCTGTTCCCAGGCGTTGGCTCCCTCCTCCAGTTCTCAGCTGGGAAAAGACACCAACTGAAGCCAGACACATCCTGTCTTACAGGACGCTGCTTTTCACAGAAGCCAGCCCATGGACGTTTAAGTTTCCTTTTCATTTCCTGCCAACTTCTTAAGAAGTAAGCAAAAATAAAGGCAGCTCTTTTTTCTACTTTGCACATTTTGTCTCAAGAGCTTGTGACTCGGAACGCCAAAAGTCACAGGGGAGTTTCTGAGCAGCACCATCAGGATTGAGTTTTGCTGCCCCCAAAAGCCTGGGGCTAGAAGCAAACCCAGGTCAGGCATCCGGGCTGCCGCAGGAGGCAGAGACGAAGGGAGGGACAGGGCTGTGCTCCGGGCAGCCCAGGATTGGGAAGGGAAGCTTCCCAGCACCAAGGAGAGCTGCTGGAAGTCCATTTCCAGCAGCTGGTTGATGGTGATGATGATGATATCCCAACCACCACCTCCGGGGCAGCAGCAGGGCTCTGGTGCAGGCAGGGCAGAGCACAGGGCTGAGGCTGCTTGGCTGCCCCAGGCACCCGGCACCCAGGGCAGAGGGCATTTCCTCCCCACACACCCCCTCCTCCTATCCACTGCCATTAAACACAATGGGAAACACGTGGCTTGCTGTAAAGAAAGTCCATAAAAGGTCTAACTAGCCAAATATAAGTCACTTGCCTTGGGAACCAAGCTGATGCTGGAGTTTTGTTAGAAGCAGAAATATGGCCTTCTTCACAATGTTCCTAGGTGACATTTGTTCCTGACCGCTGGTCACCCAGTCTGTCTGAGGGAGAGCCCAGGGTGTCACCCTTTCTCTGCCCGCTATGTGCCTCCAGGCAAGCCACAATATCCCAGCTGAAATACCTGGCTTCCATCTGAAGTACCAGCAAGCTACCTGTCCCCAGCCATAAGCAAGTCTCCGATGACACCATGGTACAAACATGCCCCCAGATTATGGGGGTCTAAAATCCAGATCGCATTTCATCCTCTGCAAGAATTTCAGTGCTGAGCTGCCTTCCCTGCCTGCCAGATACGGGCATGAGTAATGAGCTGGAGTGCTGCATAATCGACCTCATGTGGTAAGCCAGAGAAACCCTCACCCGGCGATTAAAAGAAGTTTATGGTTTGGTTTAATAAACCTGTTAGCATAACAAATTTTAAAGTGAAGATTAAGCTCATTAAACTTATTTATTTTTATTCCCACAGATTTTTTTGCTAAATTACAACAAAGTAGTTGTGGATCCCTATTTTTACATATGTTTCCCTGTGTTATTTCACACTGCACCATGACAGTTTACTCCTGTCCTGTTGAAACTGGCAGGCTTGTATGCTGGTGATGCTCTGCTAGTCTAAAATTACTGACAAGCTGCCATGAAAGAAACTGTAATCAAGTTTATACAAAACAGCTGCATCCAGTACCAATGCTTCTTCCATTCAGTGCTCTCAGAGCTTAGCTTCCCATTAATTCATCCATCCATCCATCCATCCTAACCCTGGAAAGCTACTACATCTCCCCTGAAAAAAAGAATGTTTCAGAGAGAATTGCCCAAAACAGCTAGGGGTATTTTGCCCCTAGATCCACTGTGGGCTTTCAAAACTTCCGGCATTCATTGTGGTTTCTTCACACTTGGTTATTACCTTCCCAAAAGCCAGCCATTCTTTTGTACCCGACCCCAAAACACACATGGACAATTATAGCACAAGCCACTTGTGAGGCTGTCAGAAGTTAAAAAAATGGTGAGAAGCCAATATTGTTCCAATCAATTACAGGTTTTAAGCAATAAAGCAAATAAAATTATAATAGTGTACCTTCATGTCCGAGGAGTGAAGTTAGAATTAGCTCTACGGAAAATCAGCCAGTTCTTTGCACCCCACTGGCAACAGATCGTTCCTTATGGCCACATCTGTGTGAATGATTGAAAAGTTCCTCTGAGGTTTAACGGTATGAAACAGAGAAGCAGCAGCAAGGAAACTTTTATTTCACCCCTCCCTCACGAAAGTTCTGCTTACTCTGTCTTTCTGGTCACAGGAAAAAGAAAAAAAAAAACCCACCAAAAAAACACCCCTACACTCTAAACACTTCTGCCCAATTTTATTACAGCTCCAGGCTGAGTACCCATGGGGATCTTTTTAATGCAGTGGATCACACATCCCTTATCTTTAAGCTGTGGTTAACTGGGGGGGTATGTAATGACATGTGAGAGGAAGCAGCAGGGTGGAGGAGCAGAGTGGTTTGAGTGCGGCTCCCTGGACTTTTTTCTGCACCGTGGAATTTCCCAGGCGGGGTGAGCCCTGGCGGGGACATTCCCCTGCCAACGAGGCTGGCAGGAAACCCCGGGCTGGCGTAACACTGCCAAAAAAGGGTTTCAAAGACGCTGAAGCGAGCTCAACATCAAGAGCAATGAAAAAGGGCTGTAGAACAAAGGTGCGAAGAGAAACCTGCAGCGAACAATGCAGCGGGGTTCCTTTCCCTTCAGGGTCAGGTCCTCCTCCCCGCCCGCCTCCTGCCTGCAGTGCTGCCTGTATATCTACGAGCAGTCAAGCTGTGCCTCCTACCCCTCTCCTGCCTTGGCTCTACAGGTAACCTGCACAAGCAGGTGCCTGCGTAGCGGTCGCATACTATTTCAGTGGGATTTTGCCCTCAGAAAGGCCGAGATGAGTTTCACAGAGGCTAGTGACACTTAGTGTGAAAGCTCCATACAGCCAGAAGCCTGATTAAATCAGGGATAGGGAAGCTGTCAAGAAAAAAAGAAAAAAAAATGAAAAAAGAGAAAAAAAATGAAGAAAAAGAAAAAAGAAAAAAGAAGAAAAAGAAAAAAAAAAGAAGAAAAGGAAAAAAGAAGAAAAAGAAAAAAAGAGAAGAAAGTGCTCCCCTTTGTTACAGGTGTATCAGATGTAAAATAGTCACCTGCTCCAGTAGATACAATAACCTTCAGCATGGAAATACTTTCCCGGATTTTCCTAGTAGGTGGGTGGATCCATCTGAACCGTACTCCCTTTTCTTGTCCTTCCAGCAGCGGCACAGGCCAGGATTCACCATGCTTATCAAATGTGGCAAGGAAGGACGGGACACCCAAATCTCCTCAGAGGAAAACACCCCCTGGCTTCAATGCCTTTTGTTACCCCTTCCCCAGCACAGGTAACGCATGCAGTTCCCAGCAGCTGGCACCAACGAGGTAAAAGCACTGGACCCCTCATTCCCCTGCCCCTTGCATCCCCAGCACCTCCTGCACAGGAACATAGATGTTAAAAACAAACAAAAACCCCTAAGACTTTGCCCCCACCTTGTCTCAGCAAGCTGCAGGAGGGAGGTAGGAGAGGACACCCCCTTCCCAAAGGGGATAATTTTGAAACCTTCCCCCTGCAGGCAGGAAACACTGCGTGGGATCCATCTTCCTGCTCGTAGATGTGTTATATCACTGGAACACATTCAACTGATAATCTTGATGGGCTCAATACTTTTGTTTGAAATAAGGGGAGTTTGTTCCAGCCGGGGCTGGCATTTGATCATTTGCTCACCAAAGGTCCGTGGTGCCCTCGGTCTTGTCTAACGCATGGCAGGGTCAGACCCTCGCCCCCTGCTCTCCTCCTGCAGCATCGTGGAGTGAAGCGTGCTGCTGTCAGGGACCTGGGAGGCCTCTGGGTGCCTTCACAAGGTACCGAGATCTCTCTTTGCGAAGAGGGGAGGCTTCAGCCCCAGAGGGGCACAGGTGGTCCAACATCAGGGGTGGCAGCAGCAGCACCTGGAGCACCACTCAGCTCATCCAGCTTCTCCACTGCCTTCTCTCCGCGGTGTCATTGCCTCTTGAACCAGGGCAGTGCCGGTTCTCTGGCTCCTAAAGCCATGGGGGACATTTGTTATTGGCTGTAAATGTGCCGCAGGTCAGCCCCTTCTTGGGCACCACTCACCTGTGCAAAGGGGCAATCCCCACTCCAAAGAAGAGGAAAATCCAAATAGGACAAGAAACAAACCAAGGCACAGAAGGGCAGAGTAACAACACCACAGCCAAACAGCTGATGTGTGACAGGGTAGGAAGAAAAGTCATCACTTGAGTCAGAAGTCAAAATACCTATTTGTAGCAATATTTATTGCACAGAACAGGGACAACAGGACATCAGTAATTATTTTGTGATGTAAAAAACCTTCATTTAAAATGATGGATATGAAATTGTTGGAACTGGAAGATACACATATATTAGACACATTTTACAACAATGTAAAATAATTGTAATATCTGCTTGCTATTGGATCTCTCGAATTTATTTCATTGGGTATTTGAGACTTATCTTTTTTCTGTAAAGAACTTTTTTTTTCTATTTTTACTTATCAAAGCAAAGACAAAAACAAGACACAGCAGAAGCAAATAATAATAATACAAATACACAGGACAAAAATTATAAAGGTAGAGGAGAAAGAGAAGAAACCGTCAGAAGGAAGAAAAAGCTAAAGACAGAAATATCTGCCTTGTCAGCAGAAAGTGACAGCTCCCTGAGAGAAGCTGATTCAGGCAAAGAAAGCAGGCAGGCGGTACTGGAAAGCTTGACTCACCGGTCCCAGGGAAAACCAGAGGGTAAGAACGAGTGGAAAAAACTGAGCACAGGATGGCGAAGGGGAAACAACCCATGTGTTTGCCATGATTCTCTCACTGCAGGTACTTTTAGCATGCCTCTCACCTGGTGAACTCCCAGTGGGCACATCCCACCTGGAAGCTCTTTTCTGAGATCCTTCAGAGCTGGCTGCCATGCTGCGGCAGAGTGCTTGTCATATAACTCATCCTGCTCATTGCAAACGACCTGCAGTGGAGATTTAGAGTGAAGGGTGAGAGCCCCGTATCCAGCTGAACCAAAAAATAACAGCTTCGTACAGAGGGCCCAGGCATGAGGGCACCTGGTGAAAATAACTTGTATATTTTCAGAGCTGGCCAGGGAAGGGACAAAATAAGAAGTGGAGGGGCAGGACAAAATTTTTAATGGATGGCTGTACCAGGGAACACGGACTGCCATAGCATGGTCTTGCTGTCAGACCACACAGACTCACGAATTTTCTGTGTTGCCGGAAAAACTGACTTGAGATGGACTGTTCTACCCCAGTAAAGTTTACTCCTCTGGATCCCTTTGTGACTTTGGGAAGAAAAAAAAATAAATCAGATCTAAGAGAATATTTAGGGAGAAAAAATCATCATCTGAAGAACAGTCTTAAACCAACCTAAGAGTTATCAACGCCTTTGCCATCCACTGAATTTCATTCTAAAATGAACTCCAAGTAAAAAAGCTTCATCCAGGGGTGTTTGTGCCGTTTGTTTTCAAAACACAACTATACAGGAGTTAGAAAACAAACCACCACCCAGACTATTACATTGTGGCTTATGTTTTTCATTTGAGAGTCATCCCAGGCTCTTTTGTAGTGCCTGAAAGCCCTCTTCTGGCCACATTCATTAAGGATTCACTAATCTGCTAAACCCACGCCAGCTGACACAGTCAGGATGTGGGGGAGGGCATGTTGTACTTTCACTTGGGTTTAGTGATGTGCTCATTCTTCATCTGGGGCTCATGCAAAGTAACTCACACACTCTTCATTCTCTAGTGTCCTCCCACAAATCCCTCTCTCCCATTCCAGGCAGAGAAACTCCTGTGCAATTCACCATGACAGACTTACACAACAGACCTGTTTATTTCGCCCCCAAAAAAGGCTATGGAATATGCCCACGAGGGGGTAGTTACATGAACAGTGAAGGAGGACAGAGTAATTTGGACAGGATTTTAGAGAGTCACTGCCCAGATACGAGCTAGGTTACGTTATGTGAGAGTTCAGATGTGGGTGACAAGCACCTTGGTGGATTAACGTTTCAAGGAAGACTCCAAGATCCAGATTCAGGGAGATAATAAAACATTTCCTTGATTTCAAATACATTGGTCCTGTATTATGAGACAGATAATGTTAGAAGTTACATAATACTTTGCTAATTGGAGATGTAGTGCTAAACTATAGGATGAGCACAAGAAGCCCCATTTCAAGACAAGAAACCGTGTGGTCTCTGCTCTTTGCCAGCCCCAGTGAGCCTCCTGTCCCTCTGCCTGTGCTTCCCTGCCAAGCAACTGTGCCATCTCAGGGTGTCTTCTCCAGGTCACCACAGGCTCCGAAAAGCACACGACATGATGAAAACCTGCCTGTGCACTCCTCCTGATTCTGGTTATAAATGCTTCTGTTTTCTTTTAAAAAAAGTTCCCCACCTATGTTTTCTATCATGTCTACAAACCTAATATACATGGCTTCAAAACAGCTGTAAGCAGAAAGTCTGGAACAGTAACTAAAATGATTGCTATGACATTGCTGTTGGGGAGGGAGTAGAGGAAGAGGTGTTCCTTTTTTGACACATTTGGAGAAATGTATGTATGTATATTTCAGTGTGCTATAGCAGAGGAGTGACTCTGTCCCACAAGATTGATATTGCCTTTGGAAACCTCCAGATTAACAAATCCCCAACCTTCTTCCTCTCCCTGGTGTCACAGAGCAAGACCTTTGCATGCTGCCCTGCCTTCAACCCCCATCTTACTCTTTTTGCTTCCCTTCTCTTTCCTGCCCCTCACTCCCATTTCCCCTCCAGGCATGCCAGGGCCCTGATCTCACACCACACTGAAAAGCAGCTCATGCTTTGCAGCCCCTCTCCTGGTTCATTGGCAATGACACAAGGGCAGTGCCCTTCACTTTCAGTTTCCAGAGAAAAATGCTGGGAAAAAGGTACTTAGCCTTTGCCCTGTTATGTAGCAGCTGTCACATGGCATTGCCAAGAGCATGCTGGGGCTTGAACTCAACTCTCTGTTTTAGAGGAATGTAGGAGCAGCACCCTAGGTCACACCATGAGCCATTGCTCCCTACCCTGTCTCCTGCAGTGGTCACTGTTGAATGACAGGGGAACAGAAAACCAGAGCAAACACTTAGAAATATTGCCTCAGTGTACTCTCTCCTAGTTTCCAGGAATTTGTAGTTCGGGGATTTTTCCGAGTCAAACAGGCTATTTTTGGCTATACATACAGGAAATCAGCCCAGAGGGTAATGCACCCTGCTTACTTCTTTCCCAGCTGTGAATCCTGGCTATGACATAACTCCAAGGCAACCCTGTAGGCATCCCCCACCTCCTCCACCCTGGCCCTCCAGCAACCCCAGAGGCTCCCTGGTCTGTGCTGTGCAGCCTCTCTCTCTCCCCGTGACTCTGCAAACGCAGCTCTTGGGCTCATGCAGCAGCGGGCACGCAGCCAGGCACCTTAGGATGCCCTACGGCCCTTGAATGCTCTGACAGACTTACAGATCTCTCCTTGATTTTTCTTCCATTACTTAAAGTAAAAACTGTTCATAAGCTAGAGAAGCAACGGCCACACTGCACCTCCTCCATTCTTCACACTGCTTTTTTAAATGAAGTGGTTTAAGGATTTCCCATTGGCTGGCTGGGTTGCAAAAGCCCTCAAAGAAGGAAGCCTAGATTACGTACAAGTTTCTATTATGTGTCAGGCCTGATACAACAGGAAAACATCAGTGACAACAGGAAACGTCAGTGTCAGGTCTCATGACAGGCTTGTGCTGCTTGCACAGATCACTCCCCTCTCAATACACACCATCAGGGGAAAAAAAGCAACTTGTTGAAGTGATTTTAATCTACAAACCACAGTGTGAAACTTCTACTCAACACACAGCCCAAGAATGTCATAGGTAAAACTAAGGGAACTACTATGCAACTATAAAACTAGAAAGTATGTAGGGTTATGGCAAACAAGAGAAACTGAGACTAAATCAGATGAAACAGTTTAAGTAAACTTGCCCTCTTTATTAGGAGCTTTTCACTCTTTGAGACATTAGAGCTCTCTTTGTATCTTAAGCATTTCAATAACATACATGTATTAGAACATAAACCCTTTGAAAACAAGTTATTTTTCTAACACAGATATCAAGTCCTTCGCCATTACCAACAGAGAAAAAGAGCCTTCCAAACAGTCTAAATATATGAGTGGAAACTAAGCATGAAGAAGTGATCTGGACTTCACAAGTAAGGACTTTAAATACGCATTTGCGATTGAAGTATTTTGCTGTTATTTGAACTGTCATGAGCTGGCCAACGTTTTAACCCACACTTCTGTAACAAAATGAAGCAAACCCCCAGTGCCCTTGCCCTTAGCCTTCCCAGCACATGACTTCAAATCTTCAGGTTTGTCACACATACATGGAATTGTCACTTGCAGTACATAAAAAGTCATACAGACCCTTCTAGT
This sequence comes from Pterocles gutturalis, assembly GCF_000699245.1. Classification (NCBI taxonomy): domain Eukaryota; kingdom Metazoa; phylum Chordata; class Aves; order Pterocliformes; family Pteroclidae; genus Pterocles; species Pterocles gutturalis. The sequence goes on along the minus strand of NW_010103169.1, from coordinate 7,266 downwards.
AAGCAAAGCTCCCACTTTCTAAATGCTTACCTCTAACAAGTAGAACAATGAAAAATGATAATTTGAATCTCATAAAGGAGATCTGCAACAGTGCAGCATATCAAGTGAAATTAGAAGCAACTGAAAACTTGAAAGAAAGTAATGGAAACTTCTGCTTTTTATCCTCATTTTCATCAACAATTAAACTAATGTTTTCACTAAATTTCTAGAATTAAGAAATGAGCCTAACATGGTACATATGAGAAACAAGATTCTCAAAATACAACAGAATCATAGAACACCAGGTTGGAAGGGACCTCATGGATTGTCTGGTCCAACCTTTCTTGGCAAAAGCACGGTATAGACAAGACCCAGTACCCTGCTCAGCCAAATTTTGAGTGTCCAATGTTGGGGAATCCACCACTTCCCTGGGGAGATTATTCCAATGGCTGATTGTTCTCATTGTGAAAAATCTTCCTCTTGTGTCAAATCAGCATCTCCCCAGGAGTAACTTGTACCCATTACCCCTCATCTTTTCCATGTGACTCCCTGTAAAAAGGGAGCCTCCATCTTCTTTGCAGCCACCCTTTAAATACTGGAACATGGTGATGAGGTGTCCTCTGAACCTTTTCTCACAGCTGACCAAACCCAGTTCTCTCAGCCTTTCCTCATGTGGCAGGCTTCCCAGGCCTTTGATCACCTTTGTGGCCCTTCTCTGGACCCTCTCCAGCCTGTCCACGACTTTTTTGTGTAGCGGGGACCAAACCTGCACACAGTATTCCAGGTGTGGCCTGGCAAGCGCTGCGTAGAGTGCGATAATGATTTCTTTATCGCTGCTGGTGACACCCTTGTTGATGTAACCCAGCATCCTGTTGGCTTTCTTTGCCGCAGCAGCACACACTGTTTGCTCATATTGAACCTGTTGTCCACGATCACCCCCAGGTCCCTTTCCACAGATGGGTGAATCTCAGCCTATGCTGTATTCTGGGATCATGTTTTCCCAGGTGCAAGACCTTACACTTGTCTTTGTTGAACTTCATAAGGTTCCTGTGAGCCCACTCTTCCAGCCTATCCAGGTCTTCCTGCAGGGTTGCTCTCCCCTCAGAAGTGTCCACTTCCCCACTCAGTTTGGTATCATTGACAAACTTCAGCAGGGTACGCTTGATCCCATCATCCAGATCACTGATGAAGATACTAAACATCGCTGGGCCCAATATCGATCCCTGGAGAACCCCACTTGTGACAGGTTGCTGGTTTGAAAAGCAGCTATTTACCACCACCCTCTGGGTGCAGCCTGTCAGCCAGTTCCCCACCCACCACACAGACCATTTGTCTAGACCATAACACATCAGGAGCAGAAAAATCATTGTGGATGAGTTTAATCTGTAAAAGGGAGTTTAGTTATTTTATAAATAAATTGCTCTGAAATTGTCTGACAAACACCATAAAATACTGTATTTTTCACTGGGATTTCAGTCAGCTGCATTTTGAATAAATAAATGTAAAAGAAATAAAATCTCTGTATTGTAAGGTTAATAATCAAAAGGCTCAGGACAGAAAATAAAATATCAAAAGTAATACAATTTCTTCCCTTCAAGTGAATAAAATGTAAATAAAAGGAAGATAGGGCTTTGAAAAATCTTGTGAAACAAACTTTTAGGTGTAAAGGAAGATAGTTAACTGAGAAATTCCTTTCCAGTCCTGTTTCATATCAAATAACTTGAAAAATAACCAACCTCTTAACATAAGACCCCATTAAGATCCACTTAGAAGATTAAAGACACTACTTTAAAAATACTTTATTGCTTCTATGTCTCTATATACAGTATATACACAACTGGTGCAAGTGGTAATAAGACAATAATAGAAAGAAAAACTCATTTATAGTACAACTGAATGACATATAGAAGCATAGTGTCCCCAGTCTTCATCTTAAAACATGCGTAACTCCTCAGTTTCTCCCTTTCTCCTCCCTCTCTGCTCCAGAGACCAAAGAATCATAGAATGAATCATAGAATCACAAAATGGTTTGAGTTGGAAGGGACTTCAGAGATCATGAAGTTCCAACCCCCCTGCCATGGGCAGGGACACCCTCCACTAGCCAGGTTGCTCAAAGCCTCATCCAGCCTGTCCTTGAACACCTCCAGGGATGGGGCATCCACAGCTTCCCTGGGCAACCTGTTCCAGTGCCTCACCACCCTCATAGTGAAATGAAATATTGGTCCTCATTCCAAATTAGCTGGCAATTTCCCTCAAGTTCATGACCTAAAAGTTAATGTTATTAAAAAATTAATCTAATTAATCTAAAAGGGAGAGGTTCTACCAGAAGGTGATTAGACATCTTTGCTAATAGCAGTGCTGTGTTCTCTTCCCCTCAATTGTTAAAACATTCAAAAATATGTGTTCCACTCTATCCATTCTTGGTAGCTAACAGCAATATAAAGTTGCCATTGAAAAGCAGTGGTGAGCACAAGAAACATGCTGCCACAACACTTTCACACATGATATGACTTTATGAGAAAAACCAAATGGTTAGTCCACAAATTAAATAGTTTCCCTCAAAGTAAAAGTTTGAAGTCTTATTTTCATTAATATTATTCAGATAGATTTGTTATTCAGGATGAAAGCCTTATACTCCACCTATTTAAGAAAACACACCTGGAAAAGATGAAAAGTCATTTTGCATTGCGGTGTTTTACCTTCCCAGACCTGAATTGGTGTGGTCTCTTTTTAGCAGAGGATAAATTACCATTAAAATATTAAAGTAAGAAATAGTTACCTAAAGCTAATGTATGGACAGATACTATGTGAGGCAGCTGTCAGTAGGAACTAGCAAAGTGAACCCTCTTAATTCTTATTGAAAAGCTAAGAATAAATGCTATTTCAGTGTATGCAACTCCTCCAGTCATTCTTCAACATTTTTAAATTGTTAAGTTTATAGATGGATGCTACTGACGACTTTTGCATGCTAAAAGCATTTAAATTTTTTGTTAAAACACTTCTCTGTCATCCTTTAAAATGAACAAAACAAAAAACTACTGTTCCTGTGGCATTAGCTCTCTTGGGGCTCCAGCAATAAGAGCACAATCTTCCTAACCTAGCGGCAAACCTGGTAAAAAGTAAAACATTTCTAATACGAAGACATTTCAATTATTCCACTTTGTGCAACCTACCAATTTTCCTTATTAATCTTCTGTGAGCAAACTGAGAGACTCAACTTTCATAGTCTCTTTAAGCATGATGAGAAGCACTCCACTGCTGTTCTGACACATTTCTCAGTAAAGCCACTGGTAAAGATTACCTGAGTGGGACCAGAAAATAACATGGAAAACTTCTCTGCTGCTTAATTTGGGGGCTGAATTTAATCCAAACTGTTTTCAAAGTACTACTAGTTAAAACTATAGACAGGCTCAACCAAATCAGCAGCAGAAAACACCAAGCCAAGAGGCCCAAGAGCCACCAGCCTTCACACCAGCAAAACCACAAATATTTACCAAGCATCTGTGTGAAGGGCAACCCGGTGTGCATTTGGCTTTTTGGGTGGTATTTTTTTAACCTTTGATATTGGTAGCAGTGAAGCTCGTAAATAAATTATAAAACTGCCAAACACAGAAGGGGCATCATTGCATGGCCTTGACACTAATTGTGTGCCAGTTACTGTTACCAATTGCCAAACATCATCAAGTGCATTCATGTCACTTGGCTTGTCCCTACAGACACAATGTATGAATGAGGTACAAGAATGATTATCAGAAGCCCTACTTTGCAAGAGCATAATGGGATAGCTTTATCTTATAGGGAAGGGAAACACTGTCATTAGTAAATGCTTCAAGTTTCAAGTAGGCGAGCCTGCAACTTGAACTTGCAGAAACTGCCTGAGACAGTATCTTCACTGAGGTCATAATATACACATTTCTCCATTTACAGATAAATCAAGAAGTAAACAGTGTATCAAAGCTCAGAAGAGATTCAGTAGTACAGGAAACCAAACTAAAATACTGGCTATTTGCATTATTTAGCAGCCATCTGTAAACTAGTGTGCTCTATTAAATTTCAACAAATTCTTGATGATTTAATACTATAGATATTTTGACTGTGCTTCCTTGATCGATAATAGTAATTTTGGTACACTCCCTTCATATTTCTAATTAGGACTTTGAAACAAGAACAGACACTGTTCTTCTCTGGAGGGGATGTCCCTCAAACTCTGTAATGCTGAGAGAAAGACCGCTCCCAAAATCTTTCCCAGGTTTCACACAGTTTTGAGCAGCAAGACCCTGGCAGCAGAATCAGTGTCATATGGATTAAATTAGTGTAGACAACTAGTAAAGCTAATAACCCACATATTTTCTTATTGAATTCTGTCACTTTAATTTGAGGTGCTCTCTAATAATCTCAGATATGAATTACAAGGTTGAAAGGAATCACCCTTGTAGGAAGGTATGGCCTTAGCAGTCAACTCCTCTTTACCATTCTTCACAGCTACCCAGAGTTAAGGCCACTCCGTTTATAATGCATGCAAGTACAGTAACCTGAGTTCTTCCATACCATCCCGCATAATTCGGTAGCTCTGACAAAGAGCAGCTCTACTTCGACTATAGCAAAAGATGACATAGGAATACCCACTTGTGCTAAGTCTGCAGAGGGCACACATAAGATAAAAATGCATCTATTTGATTCTTAACAATAACTTCTTTTGGGTGCAAGTTATGTGGCAAGTAATGAGCCAGAGACATCTCCCAAGCATCCACAAAGTGCACAGCAATTCCTGAGAACATTTTCCTCATGACAGAATCAAGCTGAAAGGAATACCAGTCACTGTTAAAGAGGCTCACTTCTGGCCCAAGCTCCTGAACATTAGCGGTTCTGATGACGATTAAAGTCTTAGGGCTGCGATCCAGCAGTTGAATAATTGATCTCCGAATGTTCCTCAGCCGCCGGATATACACTTCCACAGGGAAAGTGCTGAAGTGGGACCATATAGTTATGGCTATCACCGTGTTTCTCCCACCCACTATGCCATTCAGTTCGTTGGCAATGTAGCGCAGTTCACTGCTAAAGACTGTTGAAAAGCGAATGGGTGGCCCATGACAGCGGAACTTCAGTAGGATGTTGTGCTTCAGGTCCACAGACATGAAAGGGCCCACATTCTTAGGACTCCCCAGGTTGAATTCCACTAGATCTGAAAACCCAAGAACAAGCATTAGTGAAAGATGGCATAAGAGATTAAAGCTACCGACAAGATGCTAAGACTATAGGGCAAAAGTAGCAGTAGACAAAGAAATTTGAAAATAAGTATAAGAACTCTAAAATGGAACAGATGAGAGTCATATATGTGCTAGTTGCATATTTGAGTGGAGTTACGGGTAGTAAAATTTGCAAGATGGCAGACTTCATCTTCACAAGACTGTCAAATGCCTTTTCCAATTTTCCCAAACTATTTTCTTCTCTCTCTCATAAAAAATAAATTTTCTAAATAGACTCCTTCAGTCACTGTCACCCTATGAACTCAGTGTTCATGGGAACCCTTCTGGAAACTTCAAGACTCCATACAAATTTAAAAACAACTTCAACACGTAGGCAATAAGGAGTCTCAAAGTCTGTGTTCCAAAACAACTTAACTGCTTTAGGGGTATGGGGTGAGGGAGGAATATCTAATTGGCTACTGAAATTCTGTTTTTTAAGTTATAAGGGGCCCTAAACCAATCAGCAGTAATGGATGTCATTTGCTATTTCATTGCAAAACGACTTGACTAGGATGCTGAAAAGCCTTATGCAGGCACCCTAAGTGACATCTGCCGTGCCCCTCAGGTGGCCACCTTAACTCACAGCCACAGCAGTGGTCCTCATCAGCAAAATATTTTGCAAAGGCAACAAAGTCCTATTTCCAAGGCCTACGTGTTTCCAGCGTCTGCTCAAACATTTAACTAATGGCCTTTCTGCCAGCACTTATGATGAAGTTTTGTCTTTCCTCTTCCTTTGTTTTGTCATTGGCATTCAGTGAGATCAACTCCGTGTCTGAAATGTGAGAAATAAAGCTTTGCAAAGGTCTTTCAGGAAAAAAACGAAATTTAAAAAAAAATAACCTGGAACAAACGCTGTCAGATATTCAAACCACTGCCTTATTGTAGAGTCTCCAAACAAGTGGATTACTTTTCCTTGTAAGCATTCGGTTATATCATCTGACTTGTTAAAATGATGGATCCAATGTGTTCTGGACCTCCACTGGTCTTCGTAATAATAACCAGAAGGGGAAACTGTGGGATCACCAGCTCTGTCCATACTGCCTGAATCTGGAAGAGGAAAATTATTTGAAATTAACGTACAACAAAACCATCATCCATAAACTTCATGGGCACATAGCCAGTGGTGTATGAACATATTCCCTAGTTTAAAGTGAAAGAGTATGATGTACCACATAAGTTCAAAATCTTGGTGTGTCACACTTCTATAAGCCCAAGTATTTCACCTCCTATTTCTGCAGCAAAACCTGTAACTACTGACAGAGTCAGTGTGCTGGTTTTGGCTGGGATAGAGTAAATTTTCTTCGTAGTTGGTACTATAGGGCTATGTTTTGGACCTGTGATTAAAACAGTTGATAATACAGGGATGTTTTTGTTATTGCTGAGCAGTGCTTATACAGAGTCAAGGCCTTTTCTGCTGCTCACCCCCCCCCCCCATCAGCGAGTGGGCTGGGGGTGCACAAGAAGTTGGGAGGGGACAGAGCTGGGACAGCTGATCCCAGCTGACCAAAGGGATATCCATATGATGTCATGCTCAGCAATAAAAGCTGGAGGAATAAGAAGGAAGGGGGAACATTTCGAGTGATGGCATTTTGTCTTCCCAAGTCACTGTTACATGTGATGGAGCCCTGTTGTCCTGGAGATGGCTGAACACCTGCCTGCCATTGGGAAGTAGTGAATTAATTCCTTGCTCTGCCCTGCTTGTGCACGCAGCTTTTGGTTTACCTGTTAAAGTGTCTTTATCCCAACCCAGGAGTTTTCTCACTTGTCCGATTCTCTCCCCCATCCCACCAGGGGGAGTCAGCAAGCAGCTGCTCATTGCCAGTTAGGGTTAAACCACACCAGCTGCTGCACAACTATAGTCTAACTTGGTTTAAATTAAACGGTATCTCTGATGACAAAGCAAAAAACCCGTAAATATCTGACATCTTTCACACTTAGACAGAAGTGCTCAACCGTGGCTGCTCGCAAAAGGTGCAGAGGAGCAGGGGCAGGCAGGCCAGCAGGGTACCTCCTCCGCGCCGCCCGGGCGCCCGCACCCCCC
>NW_010103168.1:0-29030 GCF_000699245.1 Pterocles gutturalis | reverse complement strand
AGGGCAGGGCTGTGGGGAGCTGGACACCAATATCCCACAGTGGGGCTGGGGCAGGGACGAGGCTGAAGTGGGGTTTTGGGCCATGGGTGGGGTGGGAGGAAGCCCCAGGGAGAACAGGGAGGGCCGTTGGTGCCCTCAGGGTCCTGACAATTTTGTCTTGCAGAATGTGAGATTTCCAAGCTGAACTAGAGCCTTTGATGTCATTCCCAGGCTGTCTGCACCATCCTGACTCTGAAGAAGTAGTTTATTTACCAATCCTTCTTGGTTTAAAGGGGCAACAGACACATTTTTTTGGTGGATAATGGGAAAAACACTGGTAATACACATCATCACAATGCACTGAGAAGATCTAGCATGCACATGTTCTGCTTGGTCCTTTTTCCTTTCCAAAGTTATGCTGTAATCACAAATTTTCCACCTTATATGGAGGAATCCTTCCTCTTTTTGTCTCATATGGCTTATAACTACATGGAGGGACGCAGCGAGAACTCCTTTATCTTATCACCAGCTGCAGAGTAATGGTGGAGTGTTTATTTGGACAGCTGAAGGAAGGATGGAGTTGCATCCAAAATAATTTTCATTATAATAAGACAAGACAAAATATTTGAATGCAACAGTTCAGTGAGAAAATACCAGCTTTTTATATACAATATATTTTGTTCAAAACATCTTGTGTTTCACAAGCTTTTCCCAAGTCCACGACAGTGAAGAAATCAGTATGAACTCCTTGATGACTCTTTGTGGAGCCTGTGCTTCTGGGGACCCTAAAGACAGCTGGGGAAGCTGACATTCATAAGCAGGATTTGTGGAGACAAAATACAGACTTCAGGGGCAAAAACAGAATAAAAAAGGAAATCACATATACTAGAAACTGTATTTTTTTGTTAACTCTCTATGTAAATATATGTCTGTGATCTTTAGCGCTGTTTAAAGGTGGAGTATGTTATCCACAAGAGTGAGTCTTACGCACTCATGAACTTCTTTACCAATTTGTACAGCTGGAAAGTTTTCCCCCAAATCATGTGAATTTATGGTCAAGGGAGACTGGAAAGCAGGAAGTGCTTGAATACATTACACATACAGCAGTTTCAATGAGCAACTAACTAGTGCACATGCAGTTTACTGGATTGTAAAATACCAAGGAGTATCTTTCAGTGATAGCTTCTAGAGTGTTAAAGTAGCTTTCCACATGCTTTTTAATATATCTGGGGTGAAGGGACTGCTAATCCATATGGTGTATATGGCACCTGATTAGTTTTATGGAGTGTGTTGTGTAAGGGTTGATTTATTTGCTGAATAAAATATTAACTTACATGTAACTCTGTGGGTTTTCTGCTTTGGGGACATGCAGTGCCATTTAATTGGCTTGTGTAGATAGCTTACTATTTTTTGATAGTTTAATAAAACCTTCTGGTATAGCTGTCTTTTCACATTTCCTTACAATTAAGTGGATGGCAATATGGTCAACAACAAATGCTAAAGAAGCACAGAACTTTATTAAACTTAAATTTATAATGTAAGGAAAAAATTAGGAACAATGAACTCAGACTGTTCAATGTGAAAAAGAAGTAAACAAGCCTTTAAACTATATTTTGAAGTTTAACTTGCGGAAGTGACAGAAGTAAAAAAGGGAAAACCAGACAACTTAATTAGTTGTGATATTCATGGCAATCAGCATCACTTGTGTTTTGTTTTCCCTTTTCACCATCTCTTAAGCATTTTTTGTCATGAATGCTGCACTCTGGCTTGTTCTCCAATGCTTTTTTGATTAATTCTGTAGAAGTTCTGTAGCTATAACTTGTACAGTTAAAAAATTTATTTCTTTTTTTCCCTGTTCAGGACCTCATGTCTGAACGGGGGTCTGAGATTCATGTCTGAACCTCATTTCTAGACTACTTCTAGGCTGATACAGGACCATAAGTAGAAATACACCAGATTAGGCTGGAAATGGCTCTGTTAGAGCATGTCAGTATGTTTGATTTAATGGCCATGCCAGTAGAAAATAAATGTTGGATCTCTGGATCATCATCCAAGGAGTCAGTTTTACTGTTACACAATATTTAAATATATTTTTACTTAAAATAAAATCCATTGTTTACAAAAAAAAAAAAAAATCAGGTCTGGGACTAAGATACAAAAGAGAGAAAACAGTGAAATGCCTTATTAAGATTAAGCCCCAAACAATAACCTTTTGTATTTGCTTTGTAGGTATTTCAGTACTAACTTAAAATGAACTCTCTTTCTTTCCAGTGGGTGCTTTCTTCTCTTTATTCTGGTGCTGCATAAGAGACTGAGTAAAAGCCATGATCTTTGCTATGCCAGAACATCCCTCCCTTGTCTTTAACTATGTGTTTTTACTTTGCAATGGGACATTGCATAGTCCTGCAGGGGTGTACCATTATACTTCTGAGGCTTATATCACTTCTTCCTGTCCCTTTTTTCAGGGTCTTTGGTTAAATTAGTTCTACTATAAATACTAATTATCACCTTCCCATCTCCTGGTTTCTTCTCTTTGTTCTAGACTTCTGAAGACTTAAGAACATAAGAATGGCTGTAACAGGTCAGATTAAAAGTCCAGTTAGCCCAACAGCTGCTTTTCATAACTGGCCAGTAACACATGTCCTAGAGAAAAATATGAAAAGGATAAGTAAACATCAGTGCTCCCTTCTTTTTCTTCCCTTTATCCGCAAACACCAGATAATATGTTACTTATGGACTACCTGAATCAACAATGACATCTTTACTCTTAATTGCCTATCATGAATGTTGCTTCCAGGAAGCCCGTGAAACCTTCTGCATCTTAAACTGAAAGAGGGTAGATTTAGATTAGATATTAGGAAGAAATTTTTCACTGTAAGGGTGGTGAGGCACTGGAGCAGGTTGCCCAGGGGAGTTGTGGATGCCCCATCCCTGGAGGTGTTCAAGACCAGGCTGGATGAGGCTTTGAGCACCCTGGTCTAATGGAAGGTGTCCCTGCCAATGGCAGAGGGGTTGTAACTTGATGATCTTTAAGGTCCCTTCCAACCCAAGCTATTCTATGATGCTATGATTCTATTATCTTATTCTCAGTCAGTAAATGCATAGCCTTCGTATTACATGACTCTCATTTTTTTCTCTTGGAAAATTGTGTATATTTCAGAAACATAATATGATGTAATTAAATTAGGGATGGGTTGGTTCAATTTAGCAAAAATTCCTTCTCCTTCTCTCACTGCTTTTCATATTTTTAGTTTTATGAAGATACTATGTACCTGTCTAGATCCACTTTTCTCATACAGTATTAGATCTAACTGCGTTAGGAGCGGAGTCATCAGTCCCTGTGAGCTTTGTCAATGAGGAACTGAAACAATGACAATGCAGTGAGATATATATATTTAAGGTATACTCAACTCACTTAAAATTTGAGTTGTCCTCTAAACTTTGCTGTATTTTCTTCTGGAGATGTATGCAGCCAGAATGACTGTGTGACTCATTAAAATCACTAAACTTAGTTATTTCCCAAGCTCGTGTCAAAAAAAAAGTTTGCATGTTTCTTCCTTGCCATCTATTTTATGAAAGTAGCTTTAGTAGTTTCTTGCTGAAGCAGTTTTCTTGTTAGTCAAAAAAATCAGGAAATTAGTCTTTAATTTACCTTTGATTTACATTCCTGAGTTGCCTGATACGTGGTTACAGGGTTCTGAAAATTAGCCTTACCATTCTCAAACTCAGTTCAATCACGAATGTTGCCCAGATATGTTTGAACAAGTGCATGAAAATAATTTCCAGTTAGAATCTGACAAAATATTAAAATGAAGATTATTTCTCAATTATGTGGTTTTGGTTCCAAAATAATTTTTACTTTTAGGCCATGAAAATGGTATTTTAGAAAAATCTGTTGTTCTGTGGGTTCCCTTTAGTGCTCTTGTGTGTGGTTTTGGAGAGTTTTAAGAACAAAACACCAAGAATAAAAATGGAAAAACAATAAAACTTGAGCTAGTTTTTAAGAATGCTTAAATCTACGTGAAAGATAGTGTATGGAGTCTTCAGCTGAAGATAGAGGCAGCCTCTCTAGGTCCAGAAAGGGAGAAGACAAAGAAGGCATTTCTATAACCCATTTTCCTAATTTGACTGAGAAGCTCAAGATAAAAAAAAAAAAAAAAAAAAAAAATTAAAAAAAATCATAGTTGTCCAAAACATGAATCATCAAGACATGGTATCATCCTTTCTGCTTGCAGACTCAAGGTTGAGGAGAGAAGAAGGCAACAAACATATTTCACTTTTATTTCTACACTTCTCTCCAATTCTTGTCTCATGAGACACTAGCTGCAGCCTTTTAGAAAAATTGTTTCTTTACAGTTTTTTTGTTCCTGTTGAGAATATTTTAATTACATCTATGACATAAAATACATGTACATTACATGAAAGATTATAACCCCAGGAGAAAATTAGTTTTTTGAGTATTACAGAAAAAAAGTTTACATATTTAACTAAAGTTTTGCTTTAGATACATTTTAGTAGGAAAAACACTTTTGCTCTTTATACTTTAATTTCCCTTTAATATAAGAAGAAATTGAGAATTTTTTTCCCTCCTTATGATAAAAACCTAATTTTTCATTTAGAAGCATAGAAACTTGTTAAAATATTTAATTGTTTGAAATGCTTTGTGAGATGGATTTTCTTTCTTTCTTCAATAGTCATGGCGCAGCCATGCCGTAACAGTAGATTCTGTAAATCAAAGGGTTACAGAAACTATTAAACAACAACAAAAAAAAAGACCAGAAACTTGAACTCAACGTAAAAGGCAAGTGAATTTTTGAATGCATTAAAGCTGAAATAATCTCATTCCTCAGGAAAGGTTAAACAAATATGACGAAAGTAATAGACTTGTAAAAAGAAGAAAAAAGAATGATAAATGCAAGCTATAGTTCTTACATAAAACAGTTAGGAAAAGGTGCAATGTCTTCTTGGTAATGGATGGATCAAGACTGAGATTTAATTATAGAGAAAACCTTTAATGTCGTTTAGAAAGATTTTCTACTGTACAGTGTGGACTAATGTAAGGAAAAATATCTTTCACAACAAAGCAAAATTTCATTTTATAATTTAACTAAGTCCTTGTAATAAGTTTTAATTTTACCTTAAATTTAAGGCCACACTTTCATAGTTCTCATCCAGAACTGAAGATCAAAGCTTGAAACAGAAAGTTTAGTGGTGCAAATCAAAGACAATCTGGTTTCAAAAGCCATCTTCTGACATGCTTATCCAAGCACTCTACTTTTCTTGAAGAGAAATTAATAAGCGCTGCCATTGTTTGTAGAGCAACAGTGATAAACAATTCTGTCACGATATTTTTTGGAAATATGAAAAATGTGGTTAGATTTTTTTAGCAAAAGCCAAAGTGTGCAGTGTGTACAACTAACAAGGAAAATTCATTCAATTGTTTTTATTGTAGCTATACTAAATACTGTATTCAGTTGGACCTCGCGTTAGCCACCAATGTAGAAAACCTGTATTCATAAGAATATTCACAGCAACCTGAAGGATTATGCAAATGTTAATGTGTTTTGCGGGATGATAAAAATAGTTACATTGAGGACAATGGGATTTTTTGGAGATAGGTCCCAAAGTTCAACAAATCTGTTTGTTTAAGGGACAGAGAAATTTAAAACTTCTCAGTTCATATTGGCAAAAATAATATGCCAGATTATAATAAACTCTGGTGATAGCACAGCAGTAAACCAGTTCCCCAGTTGTTGAACCTGTCAGAAACAAATACCTCATTTACTGAAAATCATGCTTCTGATTATCCCAAATTTTTTGTAGATTCATCATAAATCCATTGGAAAAATATTTGTAAGTAGGAGAATGGATCACAAATGTTTAATTTATCAGATGACTGCTCTAACCACCAGAACTGGGCTTATCTTTAGTTGGATTACTTGGGTAGTCTTCTCTTTTTCTCCATTACAAGAATGTTCTCCTTCCTAACCAATCAAAATTTAGATTTTTTTTTAATTGCATTCCCTGCTTTAAGATTTTGTGCAGTTATATTAATTTCAATAACATTTCAACATTTTCATCAATATTTTAATATGTAGGCATATTTTTGGGAGGTAAAACGGATAACTGTCTACAGCAATAGAAAAAGGATCACCTTTATGAGCCTATCCTTACTGCAACAGTCAACACTCTCATAAAAATGCTGTTTAACATTCCTTCTGGAAAGGGACTGAATATGTATCTCTTAGTCCTGACAAAGTGTATGAATGCAAAGAATTTATTCTATTTCCTGGCAGATCTTGCACTTTTCTATTTGATTTCAAAAAAAAAATTGTTTAATTTTTTTTATTGTGTTATTTTGTGGAGAGTTCAGTTCCCACAGAAAAAGCAAATTAACAAAAAAATCACTCCTAGATTCCTATTTAGGATATTTCTTGAGGGGTGGGACGGAGGTGCACATGTGCACAAATGAGAAAACAGATAAACAAACACACTTTTTTTTTTTTTTTGTAAATACCAGCAACTCTAAGATATTTTGATTGTAAAACATTGGATTACTAGGTAGGAGGTAGCTAGAATGTTTCAAGCAGCTAGTTAGGCTGTCAGACAGAAGTACAGAAAAGGAAAGCAAAACAAATTCTAGTTGAATTAAGCATAAAAAGATGGGCATTTGATTTTGAAATTCTTTGTAGCTTTTAGAGAACAAGTGTGTGTTGTCTTGTACCTGAACACATCATTATCAAGAAAAAAAAAACACTTTATGAGGAAAACTCTGTGTGTAACTGTGAGTTACACTGTGTGTAACTAAGAAGGAGCTGTACATTTTTCTAAGACAGAAAAAAAAAAAGTGTGTAACATTTTATTAGGCTTGAAAGAATTCTAATTAATGAAGATATTTTTTAAATATATTTCTTAAGAGCATTTGTGTGTCTGTCTGTTTCTCATATTTGAATAAAACTCCATGTTGTCTTTACTGCTAACTTGCTCTGAAGCAGGCAATGTGGTAATATCCACTGATTATAGTATCTTTCTGAATTAGGAGAGAGAAAAGATTTAACCTTCTTAGTCTGATTTCTATAGTTAGAAAATCAAACTGTAACCTCATGACTTTTTTAAAACTGGAACAATCCACCACCATAAAATTCAAAATGTTAATTGTTTTTTTTTAACACATCAAAACTGTGAAATATGGGACTTCAACACACCCTGAGAACTCAGCTGGAATTCCAGGTTTGTGTACAGACTTTGTCCATGGGGTTCTGTCACCAGTGTGAACCAACCTCCCTATTTAGCTAAAAAATGTTTTGTTCTGTACTGTCCTGCTTTCATGTAGTGACAATGAAGTAATCTTGAGTAAAGAAGAAATTAAATTAAATCAAGCACATGGGTAGGATTCATTTAATCCCAATCCATGTCTCCCTTTCTAGTTTGGTCAGTGGTGAGAAATAAGCACTTCTAGATCATGATTCATCTCATCCTAAAGCAGACAGATAAAACATGTCAGATGAATCATATTCTGAAAAATGCTGCTGTTTTTCATTGATTATAAAGGGCGCCTAGAGGGATAATCATAGATATAAGTGCTTCTGTGTTAGATTTCTAATGTTACATGAGATTAATCTAACCCATGATATGTCTCCTAACCACCAGCACTGACAGCAAACATGACAGCAAAAACTTGTCACATTTTCAAAGGAAGAGACATGGACAACTGAATTTGAAGGAAAATTGCTGATCAGTTAATGATTGCAATCAAGACGAAAAGTACTAGTGTTTTTCATGGATCAGTTTCAGCATAAATGACAGATAAAGTTATACCTCATTAATTGAAGTAGTTGTAAGTAAAAAGCAGGACAAGCCAAAATGCTGCCTGAGTATTTAGGGGTTCAAATCCACAGTCCTTCTATAGTCACTAGGCATCCTAACATCCCATGTGAGCTGTAGGGCAGGACCAATCGGTACAAACTCTGTCTGTTTGTATGAATAAACACAAGTGCTGCTGCTCTCAACTTTAGCACTTTGATTTTCATAGTTTAAAAAAAAAAAAAAAATTTCACTTCAGTAGATTTTAAATGGAACATTACGGAACTTCAGTAAATCACTTCTATTGAAATTATACACGGAATAGTATAACAGATGCAAAGTGACTGATACTTGCAAAAATAAAGCTATCGCTAAACATTATCTGAAACAGTCTCACCAAGGCAATGTAGAGGAACTAGTACATTAAACTCCAATAAACTACTGTAGTGGAGCATTACTAATTTGCTGCTTCTGTGCAAATGAGTTGAACAAGTAGTTACACTGAAAGATGAATACGAATCAACAACATCTGCAGCATTATGATGAAGATATTAAGCCTGAAGTAGTCAAGAGAAATTAGTAATAACAAGGATCTAGGAAGAATATCAATAAAATTGTTGGCTCCTTGTAGAAGAAACAGTCACTTCAGTTGTGACCTGTTCCTCAATCAGTTAGTTTGCTAACTGTGGGGATCTTAGCAAGAGAATGAACCAAAATCAGAGCTCCAAAGATTATTTTTTTTTCCTAGATAAGCTTGTCTTTGGCACTGATAATTACCATTTCTCTTATTTGCTTGTGAATGGTTCTTCTATTACAGCAACAGACTACAGAGTATAAAGGTTTATGCCAGAATTAAATGTAAATGTAATGCTCTTCATGCACTTTTGCTAATAAAACAATCAAGCAAGTTATAGCAAAATAGGGGTACATAAATGAGTCTTCTGAGCAAAGCACTGGTCTGTAAGGCAAGCTGATTTGCAATAGTGTAAAGAAAGCAGACCTTCTGTGTCAAAGACTTTGACTGTGACTTTTGGAAATGAGCAGAAAATACCTACCGATCATAGTGTTTTTAGTACCCTGAATACTAGACAACTACAAATATTGACATGTAGAATCACAGAATGGCTGAGGTTGGCAGGCACCTCTGGAGATTATCTAGTCCAACCACCCCATTGAACCCATAGCAGGTTGCTTGGAGCCGTCTCCAATCAAATTTTCATAGTCTCCAAGGATGGAGACATCACTGCCTCTCTGAGAAACCTACTTCAGTACTTGACCACCTTCACAGGAAAAAGAACTTTTCCTTATGTTTAAATACAATTTCCTGTGCTTCAGCTTGTGCCCACTGCCTCTGACCCTTTTGCTGTGCAGCATTGAGATGTGTTGATTCTGTCTTCTTTACTTCCCAGTGCTATCAAGTATTTACACACAATGCTAAGATCCCCCTGAGCTTTCTCTTCCCCAGGGTAAACAGTCACAGCTCTCTCACCCTGTCGTTGTGTGACAGATGTTCCAAAGTGTTAGTCACCTTTGTGGCCCTGTGCTAGATTTGTCTCAGTAAGTCCATTTCTCCCTTTTACTAGTCAGCCCAGCACTGGACAGGGCACTCCAGATGTTTCTCACCAGGGCTGAGTAAAGCACTAGGGCAGGGGAAGTTCTCCTCCCTCGACCTGCTGGCAAAACTCTGCGTAACGCAGCCACAAGGCTGTTGGACTTCTTTGCTGCAATAGCACATTGCTGACTCACAGTCAGTTTCCTGGCAGGTCCTTCCCTGCCAAACTCCTTTCCAACTAGTTGACCCCAGCCTGTCCTGGTGTTTGGAATTGTTCTTCCTCAGATGCACTTCCTTGTGCTGAATTTAATGAGATTCCTCTTTTCCCATTTCTCTAGCCTATGGAGGTTCCTGTGAGTGTCAGCATAATACTCTGGTACATCAGTCACTCCACAGCTTTGTATCATCTGCAAACATGCTGAGGGTGCACTCTGTCTCATCATCTAGGTCATCAATGAAGATGTTAAACAGTATTGGCCACAATATCGACCCTTGGGACAAACCACTAGTGACTGGCCTCCAGATGGACGTTGTGTCTCTGATCACAACCCTCTGAGCCAACAGTTCAGACAGTTTTCAACCCTCAGCTGCCCAACCTACTATCAATCCTTTACTGTCCAATAAATTACTGTCCATTTATCTGGTCTGTACTTCATCATTTTGTCTATGAACATGTTATGGAAGACTAACTGAAGGCGTTGATCTCCACCGAGTTGGTAATTTCATCACAGAAGGCTATCAGATTGGTTGAATATAATTTCTGTTTTATAAATACATGTCAACTATTCCTAATCACCTTCTTGTCCTTAGTATGTTTGGAACTAATTTCCAAAATTATTTGCTCTATCCCTACATATAGATCTTTTTTTAAAAAAAAAGCTGTATTGGAAAGATGGTAAATCTTCCTATATGAAAAATCTCAATTTTTGTATTGTACTGATACCAAATATTTTATCTGTGTATAATTTGCTCCATATTCTTAGTAGCCTTAACTAAATGAGCAAACAGAATCGGAATGCAATAGTAGCGGAGAAACACAGAATCACAGTATCACTGAATGTTTGAAGTTGGAAAGAAACTGTGGAGGTCCTTTAGTCCAAACCCTATGCTCAAGCAAAGTAACTTACAGCATATTGACCAGGACTGTGTCCAGGCAGCATTTGTATACCTTCAAGCATGGAGATTCCACAACCTTTCTTAGTAAACTGTTCCAGTGCTCAGTCATTCTCACAGTAAAAAAAAAAAAAAAAAAAAGAAAAGAATCCTCATGAAAGAAGATAAAGACAGTAAAGGGTGAAAATTCTGACACTTGTGAGTCATGCCAAACTTTTGTACTAGGAAAAAAAAGGAATATTTCTTGAACCAAATATACTCAGAGAACTTAAACTGTTCTGTTATCATACAAATGACATTCATTTCCAATGTACTGAACATTGGAAAAAGCCATTTGAGCCAGTATGGAAACTGCCTTGCAAATGTTCAAGTGTAGAATCACAACACGGAGGCATGACGTACTTCTTAGACTGTACCACAAGTACAGAACACTGTTAATTATCTTATCTTGAGGGACAGAATCTGACCTCTTCATACCCCTTGTAATTTAGACATGCATAGTTTAAAATGGGAATCATTATTTTCTGCAGTTGAAAACAGATAATTGTGCCTTCAAAGAAATATGTTCTCACTCAGGGAACTTTCTCAGGTCTACATATGCAGGGTCAAGAGATGTGTATTTTCTTCAGATATCAAATACACCAAAGAAACAGATTTGGTTCAAATGCCCTTGTGCTTTTTAAATTGTAGAGTGCCTTCAAACTGGGGATTTAAAGCAGATAGATTGTGCAAGTTATATACACGTTAAACTGAAAAAGTAATTCCAGTATCGCACAGAAAAAAAAAGCTACAGTTCTTTATTTAATTTTATAGTCAATATCCCATTATTTGTTTACTTAACAATTATAGAACCTTTTTTCCTAGAATCTATTCACTTAATTTGAATATGTCCCTAGATTGGAAGTTCTGCGACTTGTTTGCTTTCCAACATGTGTCCCTGAGAACAGTCCTTAAAGCTGAACTGCAGTGTCCTTAAGTTCTATGTTAAGATCAATCACTTCCCTTCTCCTGTTAAAGATAAAAATGAAGTAGGTTTAAGAACTCAAAGACTAATGTATTTGTTTCTGTGGGGTTTGTTTTCTATTTGTGTTTGTGTTTCAGTTTTTTTCCTGATTCTTTATCAGTACCTTAGGACCTCTGCTTTAAGAAAAGAACAGAACATAACAAACAGAAATGTACTTCTTCAGCAATATGGGAGAGAACAAAATCTTAATGTCCATATTTTGCATACTTAATCTGTATTTGTCTGGAGAGGTTATTAGACCAATCTCCTGTGGTAGGTATCATCCAATCTCAAAATGGCACAGGGCTAGTAGACAAATAATTTAGTTAAGATAAGTGAAAGATACAGAAAGTAATTTCAAAGCAGAATTTAATTCCACAAGAGATCCCACAATTTTTGAGTAGTTGTAGTTGCATTTGAACAAAAATGTCTCACTACATCACAAATCTCAGCTTTCTGTAACTGGCACAGTGACTTATGATGCTGCCAAATGGTAGCAGCATGGTTTTTCTTTTCTTATGTGAATGATCAAACTCACTCTTCGTGAGTGTAAGGGTCTTGCTAAGGCTCAAGGTCATCTTCTTTGATCAAGAACAGAATCCACAGCAGAGTGTAGGATACAGAGGAAGTAAAACTTTAATCTCACATGACTGTTTTCTCTGCTGAAGAAACACGGACTAAACATTGAAATGAAACACAAGAAATTTCTCTTTCATAGAACCATAGAATGGTTTGGATTGGCAGAGACCTTAAAGATCATCTAGTTACAACCCCCCTGCAATGGGCAGAGACACCTTCCACTAGACCAGGTTGCTCAAAGCCTCATTGAGCCTGGCCTTGAACACTTCCAGGGGTGGGGCATCCACTTCTCTGGGCAACCTGTTCCAATGTCTCATCACCCTCACAGTAAAAAATTTCTTCCTAATGTCTAATCTAAATCTCCCCTCTTTCAGCTTGTAACTGTTACTCCTCATCCTGTTACTTCACTCCCTGATAGAGTCCTTCACCATCTCTCCTGTAGGCCCCCCTTCAGCTACTGGAAGGCTGCTATAAGGTTTCCCTGGAGTCTTCCCTTCTCCAGGCTGAACAACCCTAGCTCTTTGAGCCTGTCCTCATATGGGAGGTGCTCCAGCCTTCTGATCCTCTTCTTGGCCCTCCTCTAAACTTGCTCCAACAGGTCCAGGTCTTTCCTGTGCTGAGGACTCCAGAGGTGGACACAGTACTGCAGGTGAGGTCTCATGAGAGAGGAGTAGAGGGGGAGAATCACTTCCCTCAACTTGCTGGTCACACTTCTCTGGAGGTAGACCAGGACACGATTGGCTTTCTGGGCTGCAAGTACCTGTTGCCAACTCACGTTCAGCTTCCTATCAACCAACACCCCCAAGTCCTTCTCCTCAGGGCTCTCAATCCGTTCACTGCTCAGCTTCTGTTTGTGCTTGGGATTGTCGCGATCCACATGCAGGACCTTGCACTTGGCCTTGTTGAACTTTATGAGGTTTGCTTTCTTTGTGTTCCAACTTGAATTTAGACCCACAAGAAACTTTGAAAATAGGAAAGTCTCTTGAAAAATGTCAGGTCTAACTTCCTGGGTTTAACAGTTGGACAACCATTTAAACTTACTCTACAGTTTGTTTTCATTGAGCGGGGGATGACAAACAAAATACCCAGAGAAAATGAATTCATTTTCATGCTAAATTTTTTACTGAAGGAAAAAAAAATTCAATTGGAAAACTTTTCTAGTCCCAATATTTTAAGAACAAGTTCTCCCCACCACTATATAGTTTTCTCTGTATTTATTGTATAATAATCCTTTGCTGTCTGCCATTATTTTATAGTCCATTTTCAATTAAATAAAGACATCAGGTGTGACATTAAGTTTCATTACCAGGTTCTATATAAATAGACTGAGGTTTTCTGCACCAATTTGCTGGAAAGCCTTGATTTCTTAGTAAGCTCTTCATTGCAAAAAGTTAAGTAGAATTTGAAGGTCTTTCTGATGTCCATGACGGGAACATGGAAGAATAAATATGAAAACTTTGAACCACTTTTCATCTTCAAATGCAAATTTCACAGTTAATTCCTGCAGTTT
Source organism: Pterocles gutturalis (assembly GCF_000699245.1). Lineage (NCBI taxonomy): Eukaryota > Metazoa > Chordata > Aves > Pterocliformes > Pteroclidae > Pterocles > Pterocles gutturalis. The sequence goes on along the minus strand of NW_010103168.1, from coordinate 15,491 downwards.
GTAATTTGGAATGAAAAAGACTCAAGTACAGTTTGGCATAGTGAGATAGTTGTTTAACTTATTTAAGTGCTCATTAAACAAAACAGGGAAAGAAAAATGTTTGTTCCCAAAAATGAATTTTCTTAAAATTGAATATCTGCATGAACTCTGAGATAACTTTTATTTCCTGTGAAAACAGTATTTAGTTTCCAACACACTCGGTGCCGGACAGTCATCCCAATATACTAAAATACAAACTGGAAGCATAACAGAAGTGTAAAATTCTGAGGAAGGCTGGTAGATGTTTATGAAAATCTCCATCCAGAGAGCATAGATCAATTCATAGCGCATCGGGGAGAAAAAAGATCTATGGAAAGAAAAGGTAAAAGAAAACAAAATTTATTTTGTGAATCCAAGCTACAGATTTAGGTGAGACACTGCCTTTCTGACAACTGTGGAGTTTTTAATACAATTTCTTAAGATCATCACATAGAAAAAGATCAAAGGGAAAAGGAGTATATGTTAATGATCAAAGAATTTTTTTAAACTTGTACACTGCCGTGCAGGATGAGAGTTCACATTTTCAGGCACAGCAGCAGCCTAAAATAAAGATATCTTCTTTCCTTTGTACTGGCTGTCTGGAAGCATTTGTTTAAGAATTATTTTCTGAAATTTCTTTAACAACTTGGATCGTTTGATCCATTGTGTGACATACTGCATGGAACCCTTGATTTACAGATCTTTAAGACCACTTTCGTTAAATATTCGGTAACAGGATAACAAGCAAAGGGCACAAACTGAAATCCAAGAAATCCCATTTAAACAGAAGAAGAAAAAAAAATTGCTGTGAGGGTGATTGAACACAGTAATAGGTTTCCCAGAATTGTTGTTGAGCTTCCATCCTTGGAGATACTCAAAACCTAAGTTTCAAGTAAACTGCTCTAGGTGATTGCTTCGAGCAGGGAGTTGGACTAGGCACTCTCCAGAGGTGCTTTCAAACCTCAGCTGTTCTGCGATCATGGTTAACTGATGCTGTGAAATAACACAGTCTTTGTAAGACTTCTGATAAAGTCCCAAAGGAGAAAACTTTAATGTTAAAAGAAGTACAGACATGTTTCTGCATAATTTGCCCCTTTTCCAAGTAAGTAAGGCACATATTTGTTTTTAAATCCTAGATCAGCTGGAATAAAACAGTTATTTAAATTTGGATCTAAAATCTTCATTAATCCATAAGGGGAAAAACCCCATAGTTCACAGTATTACAAGTGAGGTCATGAAATCTCATAGATAGTACTTGTTTGTGTGATATATACTATCTTTTTCCAACTTTCAGTTTAAGTCTACTGTCAAGTCATCCCAGGGAAACAGAAATATACTTGCCTTTCTGAATAATTCATTGCCAAAATATTGCCAAAAAGCAAATTATCACTGAAGTGTGAAAGGCTGGAAAAGTTTAAAAGACAAAAAACCTCCCTGAAATTCACCCCCTACCCCTCGCCTGTGATCCACCTCCAGGACAGAAAAAAGCAGACAGGTAGATGACAGTTAGGAGAGTAATGACAGGATAAGAAGAAAATTTCCTCCGTATTATTCAGAATTTGGCTTGCTTTTAAGTTTAAAGTTATGCAGCTAAATTTAATCTGATTTTGAGGTGCAGTAAGTGCTGCAGCTTCAATAACTTCAATATAGATGTTCAGCCTCCTATGAGAGTAAGGTCACCTTTTGATGGGTGCTTAAGTATCTGTTTCATGGCCTGGCTTATAGAGGTACTACACATCCATAATATCCACTGAACTCTGAGGAATTTCTACACCTGTGAAAAGTAGAATGTTAATGACTACTTCTAAGTATAGAACTCTGTGATTGATTCTGATGGAAGAAATAACTAAGACAGCTGTGGAAGAACAGATTTGGTTGTATGCAAGAACAGCACTTCTAGAAAATTTTATATTATTATACCGTGAAAACAAGAAACAATAATGTTTAAGATCATTCTTCATTTCTAGTGACATCAAGTTTCTCTGATTGGTCATACTTCTTCCAATAAACTTTGTGAAGTTTTTTATTTTTCTTACATTTTCAACCTAGCATAACATACTGAAGAACTATTGAAATAATGTGCTGCTGTTTGGACTATTCATACCTGCACAAGTTACCGAAGTTCATAAACTGCACTGAAGAGTTGAGAAAGAAGTTTCTGTCACTCAGTGAAGCTGATGGCAGATTACAGATATTAGTGATGTAATATATATAAAGAATATTGTATATTAATATATTGATATTACGGGCTTCATAAGTACTAGTGATGGCTTAAGTAAAAAGTACATTAGCAATTTTGAAGACTATTCTGTTTTGAACAACTTTCCGATAAAGACTTCAAACTTTCTCTAATGGAAAGGACTTTATTTGAACTCAAGTTCTGTCCTAGTAACCCTGACTGGGAATAAACTGATAACAAAATGAGGGACAATGATTTTGGAGAACCATTTTACTATTTGTGAACATGTATTGCCATATTGGGGCTCCAAATATAGTTATTCATTTGGATAGGATGATCTCTGTCATGGCTCTGTGTATTTCATATGGGCCATTAAAAGTACTTGTACTTAAATTGACAGAAAAAATCATAATACAAAAAGTTGAAAATTTATGCTAATCTTATTTATAGACTATTGTAGGAGTTAATTGAGTTTTGAGTATGCATCATAAAGAACTTATTATACCTATAATATTGTAAATTATCACAGAATAGATACCGTTAAGAGGAAAAATAGCAGATCAGTTTTAAATTTCATTTTATCGTTTAGGGGGGACTGTCTTCCAGACTAAGAAACTTATATATCAGTGTCTACATATATGAGTAGGAGTGTAAGTTCCCATTATGTAGGCAGTGGAGATGTAGCTAACTCTGAGATGGAGCTATGGAGCGACTGAACTCATGCTAAAGAACATGGTTAATCAATTTGTTCAATACGTGTCCTGTACCATATGAGACTGTAGGAGATCCAAGATATCTGCAAAGGAATGGTAAATATGACACAAGACATTTGAAATGTCTGTGCAATTCCAGACCACAAGCTGAAGGCCAGATATGATACCCCACAGAACCTAAAATGGGTCTAGATCTCATTTTTAGGCAAATAAATCAAGATTTTTTCCAGAAGGGGATTCAGTTACCTAACCATAAGTGTCTAACATATAAGGTATAATTTCTGCACCATATCTACTAGTCCTGAGAAGATGTTTCATGGACAGTCTCTCATGGCACTACTCAACCTATTCACAGGTAACTACGTTTTCTCCCTGGTACATACTCAGTTGAATAGCCAAGAAGGCACCAATGACTATTGACTAAATCTTTTTTGGGCATAGGCACCTAAATTTTATTATCTTCACTGACGTAGGTGAAAACCAACAGAGATTTTCAAGAAAAAGTGAAACAGACTAATAGTTATAAGAAGATTTGTGATACAACAATATAAGCACACAACTGATCATTAAATGTCTCTTCTTATTGCTTACAAGTAAATTAAATACAATTTCTAACAGAAGTTCTGCCAAGCTCCAATCATTTTACACCAATACTAAAGACTATTAGCAGTTCCTTTGATAAAAAAATGCACACCCTGCCAGTATTGTGTTAAGCTCTGTTCAATACCATTTTTTCCCCAACTAAGTCCATTTTTTCACCGAGTGAGCTTAGCTTTGTCGTAGAAATTTATTCCTAATACTGTTCAGCAATAGTCTTGAAAAGGGTAGTTCTTACTACTTTGCAATGGTAAGTCAGAAGCTGCACCAGCATTTTGCTCTCAAGCCTGCAATGCTGTGTAACTCAGTTATTGACTAGTCATACATTTAACATTTGCCATTGATGCCTACTTTTAAAGAAACAAAATTGGTTTTAGAGAAAAGCTATTCAAGATAATGAAGTTCTGCAGTGATCAATGCCCAGAACACTTAGCTGTCTTAGGCAGAGTAATAAATATATTTTCATAAGCAGAGAGCTTGCATGCAATAACATTTATTTCATTAGATATGCAGCACTTATTGCATGCACTTTTACAAATACATTTTAGCATTGGCATAATTCTGCAGTAATTTATGTGTGACTCTTAGCAAGACTACTTCTTTGTGATAGAGTTTCCAAGAAAATACTCTAATGTTTTATTGTAATTCCTGAAATGGCTTATGGCTTCCTATTCCAGTAGAGTATAGAATTGGGAATCTTTATTTAGACAAATTATATATCTTTCTTTAATGGTCTTTATAGGAAATGGATGCTGGAAAGCAAATAACTTTAGGAAAGCAATATTCTTCTTCATATCTATCATAGCAGATAGACAAAGAAGAGAAATCTGACAGAAGTTCTCTCTTAATGCACTCTTTACCTTAGTTATTGTTTGCTTTTATTTTTTCTTTTGTCTTTTTTTTTTTTATGTATATCAATTGGGCAAAGGTGGAAACTTAAAAAAGATGAATCTTGGAACAAAGTGACTTATCAAAACTTAATCATTGCAGGGGGTCCATATTTTTTGTAGCAAAAATAACTTAGTGTAGACATACAAACACCGTGGTTCTCAGGATCCATAGACAATCAGAGGAAGGTTAAATACTGCCATCTCTTCTAAAAAAAGGTGACCTTTAACACTTGTAAACAGCTAGAGTAACAGCTCTATTAGATGCCAAGTGAAAAGATTTTGTATACCAGCTGTCTTCAGAAGGGAACTGAGAATATCCTCGTGATGTACAGGGCAATTGTGAACATGCACAGAAAACTGTAACTTACATGGTACCAAGCACCTCTGAGATTATTGATATCTGTCAGCTTCTCACAGCCACAAATTAATTCCAGTCTTGAACGATCCATGGTTGCATATGTTGCAATCTTACAAGAGACAAGTCCTTATTCCTGCAGACAAACAGGTTATAAATACAAATATAAGGCATGAAACAAAGAAATGCAATGAAAGGAACGGAATGTAGCATAAACGGTAACAAAGCAAATATCAACACCATTTGTTCATAAACTGAGAGAAATAGTCACGGTTTACGAAAGGACTTGAAGCAGAAGAATGTTTTTTAGCAAGCTTGTTTTTATAGAGTTTCTTTACAAATTCTTTTGTCAAGTATCTCCAAAATCCAGTGAGCAGGACAGGAGGAGGTGTTAAAGAACAAGGCTGGACTAATCAGTGGTAGATTCTGCCTCCAAGGGCACATGTTGTGTGACAATTGTAGGCAGAAAGCATAGCCCTATAAAGGGAAGCTCTATCTGGTGAATGCATGGTACTTAGGAAATTCACAGCCAGTGCTGGAAAAAAAGTAGGATACACAACAAAGAGATGCTGTTTATAGCATTAATGGTAGGGTTGCCAGATTACGGGCTTTTAACCATCTCATATCCAAATAATCAGAGCTGCTAAGCACCTTCAAACTAATCTTCACGTACATCATCCTCATGTACAAGGTGACTGGTTTATTTATTTTCTTTTTTTTTTTTACATTTCCAAATAAAAAATATATTTGCTAGAGTTAAATTTACAGATTCTGTGCTGTGACTGTCTCAAATTTTGCTGTACTACTTCTTGTTTCAGATAGGAAAAAGACATGCTGGTTTCTTATGTTAAGACTTCCTCCTTGTATTTTTTTTTCTTACAGAAAGAGATGAAAGACACCTTTCTAGCTTGCATAGAATTCTGCATTTCCATTGAAACCACATTACTTTCTCCATCAAATGATCTAGGAAAAAAACCCACAAATATAAGCAGTCTTGATTTTAGAAGAGCTTGATCTAAATCTGAACTTTAGACCTTTGATTCATGTATAGTCTGCACATTCCCAGATATTTAAGATCTACCTGAGCTTGACTGGAAGAAGATGCAGAGAATAAACCCTCTGACTGTTGCTGCAAGTAATCTATATTAAATTTTAAAACTGAAAATGAAGCATGCTACTTACACACAACGGAAAACTGATCTGAGTGGGAAGATATTACTGTGGTTTAATTAAAAGAAAAAAAAATAAAAATTAATCCATGAATCACACTCAAATATAAAATTGTTTTTAAGAAGACAAATTTTATTCACTATGTTCCTGTCATAGTAGAATCTTTTATCTAATATTTCTGTTGCTTGCACTATTCTATTAAGAACATAATATTTCAGAATATTCCTTTGATGTTGACAAGACATTGAAAAGCTTTATGGTTACTTTTTAATAATCAATGGGAACATTTAATAATGTTTGCCATATCTACAACATGTTGTATTTAAAATTTACAGTATATTATATTAGTCAAGTTTACTAGTCTTATAGCCTAGACTTGCTTAGGGTAGGAAGTTATTCATCCTGTCCAAAAAGGGAAAAAGCTGTAATATTCTTCATTAAAAATATTGGCATCTCTTCTTCAAGGTAGACAGTTTAAATTAGCTGTCCAGAGCCTCTGCTTATTAGAGTAAAAATTGTGTGTCTTAGAGCATACATACAGTTTACTGTGAAGTAAATTTATGTACTTATGATATATATTTTAACAAAATCATGAACAATTTTCAATTAATTTTAAAAAATAAATTATTTATTTTACAAAAGTATATGTATCTGGATATTTTTCCAGAAACTGCTGACCTTAAAGAACTAAAACTTTTGTCTGCCTCTTTTGGACAGAGTTTCATATCCTTGAGCGACAGTTCCATCCATGAAAGAGAAAATGCAATGCCTTCTGAAACTTCAAGCATATCAATTCATATGTAGCCAAAGTCTCCTACTCAGAACTTTGAACAATCAGTCTTGTGATGAATTTTACTCTTTGGTTTATAAGAAAGAGAAAAAACTGGGATTAAGTCTATTTAGGAGATATGTTTTGTATATACCAGTGCCCTGGTAAAGTGCCCTTGATAACAGCAGAAGAGAGAAAGATTTCACACTGTGGCTATTTTTAGTGTAATGCTGCTCATTTATCATAGAAGTCCTCAGAAGAATGTTTTCTGTAAATGTTTCAGTTCTCTCCATTGAGGAAACAGTTTTTATATGACTTCTCAGGGCTTCTGTTCAATAAAAGTAATCTTAAAGTTAAAAAATAAAAGGAAGGAAATAAAAGGTTTGGAAACACCATTGGTCAAGCAATTTATTTGTTCATGAATTACTATGAAAACTGATAATGTGTTTTCTTTGTTTATTTTACGAACTTTGAATGTCATAGTGCATTTCATTCCCATATGAAGACTGATTTATGGAAAAGGTGAGGTTATGCACACAATATCTAAAGCTAAAACACCTGTGCTTAAAGGGGACATTAAATATTTTTACTGAATTCAAGTTCATCATTCTTCAAAATACTTTAGTATTGAATAATCAGATTAAGTTTTTACAATTTGCATGAACTTTTTTCCTGGTAAGGTTTTCATTACATCATTGTAAGTCAAGAGACTGTGACATTACCTGAGGCATTGAAAAACATCTAGTATAAAGTCTGTTTTTTTATAAATGGACATATACTTAATCTAGTCTGTGTTTTTTCTGTATGTACCAGTTTCAGTGTATAAGAAAATGCAGCAGGACACCAACATCTGTGAGGGAGGGGCCGTCAGAAATGTCTAAATTCTTTCTGGTTTCAGTGAAGTCCCAGGCTCCATTCAAGAGTATCTGTGACAATCCAAAGCTGCAAGTTTGAAGTTTCAAGGACAATGAATGTGCAGTTGGATTACTCTGACTCTTTTTTTCAGAAAGAGAATTAAATAACCAACAGTAAGTCCAAAACTGCATGTGCTGCCTTATAGAGTTGCCCTGTAACTTTCCAAAAATAACTTATTTAAGATATAAATAATTTTTGATATTTTTATGTTAATGGAAATATTTTTAAATTATCTCCAAACAAAATACTTTGTGCACTTCTAGATGAAAAATATATTTGGTTACTGAATTCTGTTAAGGAAACCTGAACAACAGTATAAACAGAAAACAATAAACACATTTTTTCACACAGTTGTACCACTAGGTGAGCACAGAAACAGAGGAGAACATAGCTTTTGAGAATGTTGTTGTTGCCTAAGAGAAGTACTTCAGCCACAAAGTAGATGAAGAAAGCAAAGTCATTTATAAATACTATGACAATGACAGAGAACACGAATGATTGATGAACTATTTAAAAATAGGATCAGTACAAAAGGTAAAGATTATTTCCAAGTAGACTCCTAAATAAATAACCTGGTTGTCAGAAATATTTAACATCCAGAAAGTCTCATGGATCTTAGTAGTTCCTTTCAAAATCCATGTAGAGGGATGGATCTTTTTCAAAAATCACATGACTATCTGAATTTTTATTTATTGTGCATTCTTGTATTTCTCTTTTCATAATTTTCTTAACTCAGCTTCCTGTAAGACTTTGCCTTCCTTAAAAGTATTTGCATAGTAATTTACCAAAAATCTGTTAAGATTTCTTTTTAATGGCTATATTGTAATGACACAATTATTTTCACTGTACACCTCTCTATTTGGCACCTACAAAACTTTGCTGCTTTGAATCAGAGTGTTAGTTAATTTTATGGCCTTTTTTTCTTGTGAAAAGGCAAATTTGTTGATAAAATCAAGTAAAACAAAAGATTGACAAAGATAATGTAAGCTATTAACTGTAAATAAGTGGAGTCTTGCCATTTGCCAAGGAGACTGGAGCATCAGGGACCTCATGGCAGTGCAAAGCTTTGAGAAGAGAGTGTGCGAGACTTATTTTATCTAACTATAGACACTGAAATAAAATAGATTATATCCAGAAACTGCCTAATTTATTTATTTATTTATTTATTTATTTATTTATTTTAAGATAATCTTAGATGTATTTCTGAAATACATATGCCTGTGTGAGTCATACCATTTTGTGTATATTATTTTATTTTGATATTTCTTCCCAGTTGCTATATTCTAGCAGTGAAATAAATAGTTTAGGAAAAGAAAAAAAGAAAAATCTTAATAGGCATTACTCCTCACAGTTTCCGGGAGTTCCAAACACAACTTAAATGGCTGAAGAAACTTCACTTTTGGAAAAATGCTGTAAATATAAAACACTTTCTACAAGTTGGATAGAACATGTGATAGCATTCAAAGACAACCAGGAGCCAGACATGTTACTTGGAAGGATGCTCACAAAGACACAGATAGAAGCTGAAGATATCACTAGTCCTGGAACTATGCCATTTTCTTTGAGAATTCCACTTGTATTTCCTTGCCACCCAGATTGCACGTTTTTCTTCAATAAGAAATATGATTATTGACTGCTTTCCCAAGTTCCCTCAGTGCCCTTCCTAGTCATTTTAATTTTAACAAGTGTTATTCTTAATAATATATTTCTTTTGTCAGAAGTGAATCAGCTTAATTTCTCTCCTGGTATCTCTTTGCATATTCCACTGAGGTTTAGCATGACAGACATGAAAACTCGTAAATATGATACCTGACCATGTTATCTTATATATTAGCTATTGCATGAAGTCACTGAAATTTCAAAGTCTAGTGAACAGTATTATTTCCATGCAGTATTAAATGAAATCTAAGCATGATTCTCTCTTTTTATCTTTGTCATATTCTGGTATAAATAAAGCATTTGCATTTGTGATATCAACTTTAAAGACACTCTCATCTGAGGGTGAAACTTTGCCTGATGTAGGTTTTAGAAAAGATACAGATGTATTTTTTTTTTTTATTGATCTGGTCTGTGACATCAAAAGAATTCTTCCTAAGTGTTTACACAGCTTTAATCACTGAGGTTTTGAAATCCTTTACAATCAGTAGTGTATTTTTAAATTTTCATATATCCTCTAAGATAGAAAAAATGTTTTTTTTTCTATAATTCACATTTATTTAGGAGGTTGTCAAAACAGAACATAAATAGGTTACAAAATTGGCATCAGATCTGTAAACTCTCAGTTTGAATTAGGAACTGACTCCTGGAGTAATGTTAAGTTGCTTAAATGTAAACCCTTACTGCCATTTGAATTATCTGATTACAGCAGAGATATCTGCAAGGGCCCAGAAGTTATGACAGAAGACCTGCTGGAGACTTGCAACTTTTTGAACTGTCTGTGGAAAGCAAAGATGATGTCCAAACGCAACTGAAAAGGCACTAAGCTGCTCAGGTTTAGGCAACAGAGTCAATTGGGAACCTATTATTTTTACTCAAGCTTGAAGTTTCTGTGTTTAGACAACTGAATCAAACACACAGTGCCTTAAATTGCTAATGAAGACTACATTCTCTAGACCCTCTTTCCAACTCCAAATCTTAAGTGGTACAAAGAAAGGAAAAAATTATGTTCCAAAATTATGCAGCACTAGAATTTCTCAGACCACACTGAAACGTGACCGTGAAAATCAAGGGAGACCGGGCAGCCTTGGATGTTAGATACCACAACTATGTGTCTGGAGTCAATGAACAACCTGAGAAAGATTTTTTTTTTTTCCCCAAAACTTGAAAATAATCACTAGCTAAGTCCTAGCACCAAACTACAATTATAAAGGAAGAGTAGCTTTTTGTAATGAGTAAAATTCAAGAAATGAGCATGTCAGTTTGGGCTATCTTGTGATGTGCAAAGATCACAAGCCTAGGCAAGTCACAACACACATTGTGGAAAACCAAATGTGATCCATTTAAACTATTGACACCTTAAATCAACTAAGGTTTTTAAGAATTAGATGAAGAAAGGATAATAATTAGATCTCTTAGTTTTTGAGAACTTTAGCAATGTGACAAATGCAAACCTAACAGTTGTTTTCTCATCCAGTTTTGGTGCTAGAGGTCCCAGAAAGCTGAAATCAACCCACACACACTAGAAGTATTTTTATAATAATGAAAATGATAGAAGAGACAAGTTTTACCCGGCTAACCCAAACTAAAATTACAGAAGTTTCTATACTTTGTTGTTTTGGTGGTTTAAATACTTGAAATTTTATGCTACTGACCTTATTCGTATGCTGAGAAGTAACCTGGCAGCAATACCGTGTGGTTCCCTGATTGCCTACTAGGAACAGTAAGGCTGAAAGTCTTAAGATTTTGTTTCTTCCCTCCAAGTGTTTGAATGTGTGAAGCCAGTTTAGAGTAAGATACGTAAGGATGATAGCAACTGCTTTTAGTCATTACAGATCATCGGAAAACCCTAGAATTGCATTGTGTAGGTACACCTGACCTGGGATGCAGTGTTTTTATTTCCCTGGAGTAAACATGACTGGAATCATACTGCAACAAGAGAAAAAGCTTTGGACTGAGGAAAAGACAGTGAGAAAAAATAGCAGTTATTCTTACTGAGATAACAAGGTCATCATTTTTTGTGGTATAAACATTGCCCTCTCTCTTAATTTTATATTTTGTTTCTTCCTTTTCTTCCTTCTTATTTGTCTTTTTTTTTTTTTTTTCTTTGCAACCCCAAGTTTAGGAAGTTTATTGTTTTAGAAAGTGTGCCAGACCCCACAACAGGGATGAAAAAAACTATGAAATACGAGGCTCAGGTCCTCAAAGCAAATAAAACCCACCAAATGAAGCAAAGAGACCTAATCCAAGTGACCTTTCTTTTAACTGTAGACTTTATGAAATCAATCCCTTTCTTTGGAAACTTCAGAGTGTGTTACTGAAACACAATATACATCAACGAACACATAATATTTTTTTAGCCAGTGCACAATGCAACTTTGTGCTAGCTTAGTGGAATTTAAGGATGAAGTGTAGATTTCACCCATGATCTTGTTACACGTTAGGCTTCCATTTTTTTTTTTTTTCTGTATAAATCCAGGTGCTGATTTTACTATTAAATGATCCATGTTCTAATATAAGTATTCATCTGGAAAAATCCCCTTTGCTTCCATGGATTTCATTTTCCTAAAAAGAACTGAAAATACTTTCCTTGTTGTCATTAGTTGAGCTACAGCAGGAAAAATAATTTTCTGATTGTTCTGTAAAGTTACAACTACTATTCATTAGCTGCAATTATGATTTTATAAAATTATTTACTTCCACAGTACCTGTGGCTAAAATGGCCCATTCCTGTAGATCCTGGAGATAATTAGACTCCTGTACAAACTACTGTTTGTTCATCCAGTGCTTGTTTGTTCCATGTTCCTGTTATGGTTCTTCAGAGTCTATGCAACTGCTATGCTTTGTTCAGCCAGCAATAACAAAAGTTATAAAAGAAATAAATTAATCTGTCTTTCATTTTATAAAACAAGAAGAGATTTCAGAAACCAGAATGGAGAATGCAAAGACAAATGCATTACAGCTGGATTGTTCTTTTTAAAGAAAACCAATGCATCTGCCTTTATATTTGTATCTTCATTATCCCAGATGGCTTTTCTGAGAACTTATGTACAAATAAAACTTAGAAAATATGCTCAGAATTTTCCTTCCTCACTCACACTTTTCTTCGAAATCTTTCCTTCTTAAGGAATTCTGATAAATAAAAAACATCACAAAACATTTATTAGATGTAATTTAAGAAATTGCATGAACCCTATAAATGGCCCCCTGATTAAGATCTTAATTAAGGTAGCATAACGCATCCCTCCTGGCAGTACAAAATGAGGGAAAACGTCGTGTGCAATGCAAACTGAGAAGGCAAGACCTTTAGACTGACTTTCATCAAACAGAAGGCTTAATCTGCACTGTGATATGTATTAATAATTCGCATGAGCTTCATCACGTGAGTTCAAAGGCCTAAATTTCCCTCTGAAGGAGAACATGCCATCTCTGCCAAAAGAGAAAACCAAAAGACACTGAAATATTGGTAGGACAAGAAATAGTCTTCTTTGTGTAAAGGTCAGTTACCACAGTCCTTGAACCACAGCCCTTTTTTTCTGGTGCCAGAGTAGGAGCAGAGCAGAATCTAACTGGTAAAAACCCAAGACAAAATAGAAAACACAAAAACTCTCAACCTGAAAACCAAAACAAGGTCTATGAGGCATTTGACTAACCTGAGGTGTAGTTACATCGTTTTGAGAGGAAACATAGGATTGATAACAACTTTTGATAAACTGGTAAGTCTGAAATTGTACCCTAAGTTTTTACATAGTTCTTAAGATCTCAGGTGTTTTTGAAGCTAGAATTAAAGCTAGAATTAAATCCTGCTCCATGGCTGCCTCTTTGTAAGGTAACTTCCAGGAAAATTTGAAGTCATTGCTGCAGGAAACTGAAGTAACTTGCACATTTTGGTGTAGAAGTATTTTGCTGCATAGGGAAGAGAACATATTGCAAACTTTTAACTAACAGGATAGGAGTAGCTGTATGTGGGAGGTGAAATATTCTAAAATAAAAATGATTGGAAATGTTCTTATATCATGGGAAAATTATGATGTGTAAATGTACATAATAACAAAATTGTTAAATGCCAGTAGTTCTGAAGCAAAGGAATGGCTTCAACAGTAGCCCTGTGCCTCATGTGTTCTTGCCAAATTTAAAAATACAGTACATGGCCTTTTTGTTCCCACTGCTTTCCTTGATAAGTGAAAAGGGGCTTAGAGGCACATGATGTTTCCTTTCTCTTTCCTCAGCCAAAGGAATTTGTCACTATATCCAGACAAATGTAAGTATCGAAACATGCTGGGATCATTATTGGTCTGGGATGCCAGGAAGGGATCATTTAGATTAGTTTATCCTGTTCTGTGCTTCTTTTTACTTGAATTTCCACCATGGGATGACAGCTACCTAGGGTAGGCTTAGTCTGAGGAAGAAAGAATCTCCTGCCCTCATAAACCCCTTGAAACTGTACCGTAGTTCATGGCACTTTGTCCTGGGTTAAGCAGAGACAGAGTTAACTTTCTTCATCATAGCTAGCAGGAGGCTGTGTTTTGGATTTGTGCTCAGAAGAAAGCTGATAAGAAGCGATGTTTTATGCCGCTGCCAAGGTCGGCAGACCAGGGAGGAAGCACAGCCGGTTGCTAGCCTAGGATTTGATCTTAGGTTCAAGACTGGGACCCAGAGTGGCCAATAATCTACTCCATAACATACACGTCATGCCCAGTATATAGGAGAGGACGCTCCGGAAGATCGTCCCTTTCGTTCCGGGTCCCTTTGGTTTCTGGATCTCTCTTGGCTCTGGATCATCTCGCTCCAGGTGGTCGCTCTCCCAAGGCCTTCCCTCCCCAACCCCGGTAAACTCTCGGTCTGGGACGCTCGGACTGTTATCTCCGTTCCGTGAGTGCCTCTGGGAACGGTGCACCCCCCCGCGTGGGGGAATCGTGAGTGTGGTTTCGGGACTCTCCCTGCTCCGGGATTGTTAGCCGGGAACAGGCTGAGTCTTTATGATCGGGTGGGGGGGCAGTATCACTGTGTATCACTCATTTGTATATTTGTATAGAGTATTATTTTCAATATTATTGTAATTTAGTTATTAAATTGTCCTTATCTCAACCCACAAGTCCTTTTTTCCCTTTACCCCTTTAACACTCTCCCCTAGCTCGGATGGAGGGGGGGAATTGTGTGAGCGGGTGTGTGATTTTGGCCTCCAGCCAAGGGCTAACCTATCACACGCTTTTTCGATGATACTGCCATGAATTACTCAAATGATAATGCTCAGATGTTGCAATGTTCTCTACCACTCTTCCCAGTAGAAATAAGGTGGCTTTAGTTCTCATAAGACTGCTTAGAAAATAGAACAAAACAAAACAAAGCAAAGCAAAAACACCGCAGAAAAATCAAACGGGCATAACTCTATTGGATCATTAGAATCACTGGATCATTGAACTGGCTGATTCAAACTTTCAATATAAAATTTCAGTGTGGGGATCACAGATCTTACCCTGCAGACAATGCCATCTAGTCTTATTTTAAATATATTTTTACATTTTCTAGTAAGTATCTTGATGGTCAAAACATCATCTTCTCCTCATCAGGACACTGATTTACTGAAGAGCTTTACTGCCTGAGATAACAATTGTTATCCATTTATTAAGACAATTCCCACACCAAAAAACTTTACAGTAACAGAAGCAATGGGAATGCCTATCAACACTAAAACACAATAAGCTTAATCTTCACAAAAAATAAATTCCTCCTTTAAATTTTGAAGAATGGGTGAGTTGACAACAAATGGCTTATTTTTCCGCTTGGATCAAATGACATCCATAAAAGTAATGACTTATGCACAGATCTCAGAATCTACACTTTTAAGTGTGTCAAATTCCTGTTCAATTCTTCTTTTATCTGTGTCTAGACAGATCATGACAAAAAGACTGGAAAAAAATTATCCAGTAATTAAAATTTTCATTTGCACAGAATCTTCAGTCTGATTGGGATATTTCTCAGTTCCAGTGCAGTGATTTAATTCTCTACTGTTTACTCAAAAAGTCTTTCACTTAGGTGAATAGTTTCAGCTGGAAAGGGAAAAAAAAAAAAGGGGTAGAGGAAGTTTTTAAAGGTCAAGACAGATCACTTCAAAGTTTTCAAAACAAAGCTTTCTAGTTTTCTGTTTCAAAATTGATTTAATTTCAACTAAATTATTTCTTGTTGAGTAAAAAGAGCTTTGGACAGTGGGATGGAGTGCACCCTCAGC
>NW_010103167.1:12522-13197 GCF_000699245.1 Pterocles gutturalis | reverse complement strand
AACCCTTCTGGGATTCTATGATTCTATGGTTCATCATGTGTGATGCCCAAGGAGGACAACGACAAATTTGAGCCCCAGAGCTGGTTACACCAGTGATGCTCGTTCCAGTTGTTCAAGGGAGCCTCAAGAACAAAGCTATTTAAAGAACAGTGAAAGGAACTTAAGGAAACTAGGTGAAGAAGAAGGACACAGCTTGAGGACACGTAGAGATGTCACTGCAAAAACCAAGAAGGAATAGGGAGCTGGGAAAATCCCAGGTGTACTCAGCCAGCCCACTCTCCACACCAGGCACAGCTCCGTCTCCTGGTGTCCCCCTTGGGTGGGCAGCAGAGCAGCGAGCACCACCAGGATGTCGGAAACAGAACGGGCTATAGCACCCATAACCACACATCTTCCATGGGCCCCAGAGCAACGTTCTGGTACACGTCCGGGGCTGGAAGAGAAGGAGAGCAGCCACCGGGCAACCTCCTCCCCACTGCTGGATGCTGCAGACCCGGCGCTTCACTGAGGTCCCTCTCCATTCTGCTGGCCACACACAGAGCCTCCATTTCTGACCAGACTCCAAAAGAACAGCGGAAGCGCCACAGCCAGCCCAGCTGCGGGCTGCCGGGTTGCTGCGCGGGGACAAAAGCCACGGCTGCAGGCAGACCTGCCCCTCCAGGCCAGCACGGCAGA
>NW_010103167.1:7197-12491 GCF_000699245.1 Pterocles gutturalis | reverse complement strand
AGAGCGGTTGGAGTTGCCATGTCTGTGCTGGACAATCTTGTTGTTGGCCCAAGCCACAGGGCTGGCCGTGGCGTGAAAGCAGCTCCCACAGCGCCAAACACTGCAGATACCACTTCTGGCGGTCACACAGGTGGGAGAACACTGGGATTGGGGAGGGAAAGGAGCAAGAAGGGAGAGCTGGTAGCTGCAAGAAGCGTTCCCAAAACACGCTGGCTCTGAGAGCACACCCAAGGATGCTCAGGAAGGAGGCTGCTGCCCTCCCTGCTGCCAGGAGAGCTGGACCGAGCTCCATCAACCCTCCAAGCCTTGGATCAGCCTTGGATAAACACCTGCTAGAGCAGGATCACAGAGCAGCAAGAGGAATCATCTGGGATGAGAAGGTTCCAAGAGGAACAACAGGAACCAAGAAGAATAAGATTTGGCTCCCTGGTCCAGGAGAGATGGCCACAAACTGGAATGCATCCAGCAGAGGCTACAAGGATGGTCAGAGGCTGGAGTACAAGGTGCATGAGGTGGATACACCTCCCAGAAACACTTATCCCAGCTACTCCAAGGCGTCCAACTCCCGAATCAATCCTCCATCTCACTCCAAATTTCTCCCACGTTACTGTTGACATGACTGCTCTCACCCACTGCTTGTGGGGACAGCACAAACCCTTGTCCGTGGGGAGAAAAGCCCGGTGATGGAATTCAGCTCCATTGAACCCTCTCCACAGAACCTCTGAAGGACACTTTAACCAAGGTCTGGAGTTCCCAAAATGTTGTTCTCAAAGGGCGACCTAACAGGCAGGGCATTAGGCTCAAAAACAAAGCCCACCATGTGCAGGGCTGCAGTTCTCCACCCCTGAAAACAGGTTTTCACCAGGTCCCTGTGCAACGTTCTCCTCCAGAGGGGCCCTTGCTGCACTGCTGAGTTTGAGGAAGGCAGGTGGAGTGGCTGGTGTCCAGAGCACGCAGCAGGAGTGTGCCCAGCAGCTCTTTGGTGGTGACTCTGGCCTGAGCCGGGGATTGCTGAGACCACCCAAGCGTGCAGGCCTGGAAGAGCTGGAAGAGGTTTAGCTGTCAGAGTTGCAGCATTTCACACGGCCTGAGAAGGACGCCCTGGGCAGAAAGCTTCTCGTGCGGCTGCACAGTGAGAAACGCTGCGAGCAGCGTCTGGCTGCGATTTGGAAAACCTTCTGCTAGGATCTGAAGTCTGAGAAACCTACAGAGAAACGCTGCGAGCAGCGTCTGGCTGCGGTTTGGAAAACCTTCTGCTAAGATCTGAAGTCTGAGAAACCTACGTGTCAACCACCATGCGATGGAAGTCCTACCTCCAGTGCCATCAGTATAGCACAGCCATAGTCGAGAGCTTGTCATGCTCACCAAGAACCGGGGATGCAGGGGAACGAGAAGATGCTGAATTAGGATTTGACTTCTGGGACGTAAGAGTTCCCTTAAGAGACCAGAAGAAGAAGGCTTTGCCCTGAAGCAAAATGGAAGAGGAGGTGATGGAGGACCTGACACAGCTGGAAGGAGAACTGACTGGAATGTAAACAATGGAAAGATCGAGATGTAAACAAGGGAACTAATTCGCTAGAAAATAGTGTGTTTAGTTAATAGCCAATAAAAGGTTTTGTAGATGACGGATTCACAGTAGTAAAAGACTATAAAAGTAGTTGTAAAAGAGCAATAAAGTGATTCTTCTTCACCACCTAGTGGAGTTCACTCTTTGATCCCGCCACAACACGGGGAGCCAGCAGCTTCTACCAACACAACCATGGACGTGGCTTTACTCGGAAGCAGTGACACGAGGCACTGCCCAGACAAAGCAGAGTCTCAGCTGGGGTGTTCTTAGTTCATCTGTTTCTGAGCAAAGCACAAGGAACTTGGAATAACAAATCCCAAATCACTTTTTATAAAAGTCATTTTTAAACTGCACATAGCCTCTGGTTAGGTGCACAACCACCTTCCGAGTTCAAGACCTCAACCCAGTTTAGTTCTGCTTGTTCTTTAAAATGACTGCAACAATCCAAAGCAAGTCTTGGCTGGCACGAACCATCACGGAGATGACACCCAAAGACCAAGAGGCTTTGAAAAAGAACCTGGGAAAACTCAGTGAGAGCTCTCATCTAGGCATCCGTGGCAGCTGAAGCCTCCACCTGCAGCCCAGCACACCCCACGGACACACTCATCTCCCCACACTGAGTCACGGACTTGATGATCCTTGAGGCCTTTTCCAACCTTCATGATTCTATGATTCTATGAGCAGGTGAGTCAGAGTCTGAGCACAAGCAGAAACCGCTAAGGAAACCACACCAAGACTTGAAATAAAGAAACCCAAGGATCAGGTATGGGACAGATATGTCACAGCAGAAAAGCCTTTGCACTCCTCAAAAACCCAGAATCAGGACACCAGGCAGAAGAGCTGGTGAGAAGCTGGCAGCAGGGATGGGTGCTGGTCACGACTGCGAGGCCAGTTAGGAACTGGGTGAGGTGGAAAGGGAAACGCAACTCCAGCTGGCACAATGGTCTGGAGTGCGAGAAGTGGAAAGCATCGCTGCTGCCTGGTCTCCAGGGGTCTACTGCCACTGTGTGACTCACAATTAATTACTAAGAGTGTGGCCTCTCAGCACTAACCATGACACTACAGCAAGATGGTTTCTACCACAGGGAGAGTCTCCATGAGAAGCCAGAGAGACCAATCCATCACACGTTTCTTGGCACCAGAACAACCAGGTACCTAGGAGCACCTCGTGGGTTTTTTTTGTAGCGAAAACAATAAAAAAAGGTCAAGGATAGTCAGCACAGTTTTGCTGAGAGACCAGCTGGGACATTAATATGACACATGACAAAAAGACTTGGCTTAAAGGAACCACGACGAGAAGGAACAAAAAAAAAAAAAAAAAAAAAAAAAACCAAACTCAGAAAGAGGTAAAGACGGTGTTTCTACAAAGATGAGACAAAGGTCTGACTGCAGCCAGGCAGCAGCAAGCTCTGCGGTGACCAACAGCAGAGGAAGTCACCAGATGGGAAAGGCAAAGCCAGATACTAGAGTATTTCCAACCTATTTCCAACTCCAGTACGAGAGTATTTCCACCCTAAGTACCCACGCTCAGCCCAGCAGTGTGCCATAAGCCTGGGTCTAAGGAATGGAGAGCCTGCAGAAGAACCTCTCACTATGCTGACCTGCTGCCCCTGGTTCAGCCTCGGCACCGGGGCAGGACGGGCTCGGTTGGGCAGCCGGGCAGGTCCAGCGCCAGAGGCGTTAGCGTGGACACCTGCCCACCGAGGGAAAGCATCTCTGCAGCTGCAGCGAGGTGAGGACTGCAGGCTGGGGCAATATCCAGGACAACGAGCAGAGCTGAACATCAACAGATGAGCTCTCAGGCACGCGAGCTGTTCCCCAGAACTGAAACAGAAGCCCAGCTTTACGAGTTAAATTCTGCTTAGTGCAGTCCTCTGCTTCTCTGCCTAGAAGAAAGGCATGCAGAGCTCCCTCTGCTTAACTATATGAGCTGATCCACCAAAAGTATCTCCTCCATCTCTAAACCCCATGTTGCCTGTTTTCTGAGCTCCCTGTGGCTCTCGTGCTGCCTCTACACATTGTGTACCTTCACCAAAAGGTAGCGATGGACGTTTTCAACCACCTCCAACACCATCTGCACATTCACAGTCGTCCTCTGCCATGCCCCTCTGCTCTGCCTTGACTGCAGACCTCATGTCCCAGCTGCAAATGCAGAAAATCCTCAAAGCTCTGGGCTACTGCACAGAGGTCACCCAGCACCCTCCAATCTTCACCAGTGGCACCCAAGCTCTCTTGCTGCTTGAAGCCCTGGCACAGGCTAGCCTCCATCCTAAGGGCAAACTTCAACACAACCTCTTCATCTTTCATCGACTCTTCCAAAAAAAAAAAAAATTCACAAACAGCAGTAAAATAACATGTTGGGTCGGAGTTCCCCTGGGTCCTCCTCAGAGCAACTGAGCTAAAATTCATTTGGTGCAGAATTACAATTCCTCCCGTGCAGCCAGACTGAACCTAAAGTCTCCCAACGGTACAGCAGAGGATGCAAGGCCCACAGTCCTGCCGCACAGCTGCACCGGGTCAAAGCACATGTTCGGAAACACTTACAGGCAGATGGTTTGAATGCCAAAAGTTTAGTAGCACTTGAGTCCCTCTCCCGACACACGCCGCAGTAGGGACACATCAGTCCATCTTACTTGGAGGTTACTCACCCACAGGTCCTTGCTGGTCACTTTTTGGCCTGAAACTAAAATAATTTTCTTAGTAATCCTTAAAGAAACATTGCTGCTGCCTTCTGACCGGCTCAGAGCTTCCAAAGCTAGTCCTGACCCTAACCCACAACCTGATCCCGGCACGGGCAGCCTGCGAGGGGGAGCACCGTTCACATGAGGGCTCTCAAGACACTTCCAAAAGGCAGAGGTGCTCACTGAGATCAGTGTCATGGGGAGAGGTCAGTAAATACAATTATTACTGGGTCTCAGTGACAGAGCCCTCCTACATGGAGAAAAAGGGGGATTTGTGATTTAACACAAAAACCGGCAGCCCAACCGGGCAGCACCCACGGATGTTTCTTGCCGGCTAACATGAGCTGCTTCTACCAATGCAGGGGTGAACGATGTCCTGTTAGCCAGTCCTGTCCCTCTCGCTGCCATGAGAGCTGGATTTAGTAATTTCTCCGGGCTGGGAGATGCTTCTAAGCGCAGCCACTAACACAGGCAATGTCAAGTCTTCCACTCTTCCCCCTCACAAAGACAAGCGTCTGAGAGCCTTGTGTTCTTAGAGGCACGTGCCATGAAGGACCAAGCTCCTCCAGCTCCCACCGTGAGTGCGTGACAGCACCTACCTCACCAGGTCTCCTGCGGGGCTGTATGGTGTGTAGGGCTGGGACTGAGTCTGTGGGCAATAAATACAGCGATGACTTTGTGGAGGTGGAAGAGACCTTTTTAATAAACAGGATTCAAATAAAATTAAAAAAAAAATCCCTCTGAACTGCCACTGCAGGAAGAGTTCAGATAACTAGCACAGAAGATGATGCTGTATGTGCACGATTGGGGGAGAAGGGAAGAAAAGAACAAGCTGTCACCAGCTTGATGAGCTTCCTCAGTAAATCAGCAGAAACCAGCTCAGCAAAACTCTCCGGATAAAATACTGGTGGATCCATAAGAAACAACTCAAATCAAAATAAAGAGAAATCCCTACATCAGAAGGCGCTACATGAGAATAACCAGCGAAATACTGAGTGCTGCCGGAGCCGCAGCGATGGCGGGGAGACAGGGACGATCTGCCAGTC
>NW_010103167.1:0-7166 GCF_000699245.1 Pterocles gutturalis | reverse complement strand
CCCCAGCCGCCCCGGGGGTCGGGATTAGCCACACACTGAGGGACTCACTCGATCCTTTCCTAGGCAGCGTGCGTGTGGTGTGCTAGAGGGGGCGTTGGTGGCAGGGAGGTCAGGCTATCCAACGAGGTGGTGGTGGAGAGTGGCAGCAACGGAGGGTGAAGGGCAGCACTCAGCGATGTCAACGCCGTCTTGCTCTGGTGGCTAGTGCAAATAGTCGTCTACTCTGGCAAAGGAGCAGGAGCCCAAGCCCACGCGAGCCATGAGCCGCAAACACTCCGAGGCCTGGCCCAGGGCAAGCATCAGCGGGGGCTGCTTTGGCAGGTTCTGAGATTCTGTGGGGGCAAAAAAAAAAGAAATCTGTTTAGAAGAGATGTCCTGGCTGCATGCCAGCTCACCTGCAGTTGGGTCCCTCTCGGTCCCACCTGGGCACCAAGCCCAGCATCCCTGGCGGAAGGCGCTGGCCCTGGAAGGAGGCTGGTCCTGAGCACCGCTGGCTTGGCACAGCCGCTCCTCCGCACACCCCACCACCCACGGCACGTCCCACATGGGGCCACAGCTCAACAGGGCCCTTGAGAAAGTACCGCTGTGGTGGCCAGAGCAAGGAACAGGCAGTGGGGCTCCTGCTGCCTGAGGGTCTGCTGGAAGACCCTCAAGGTGTGAGAGATCAAAGCATGGAAGAGTAAGGAAAGGCAGGAGAACCCGGCAACAAGTGGGAGGCAAGCTCTCCATGTCCCCCTTGTGCAGGCCCACACAGCCCTCAACAAGCGCACTCCCCCGTCACCGCTGCTTTTCAGCTCACGGTCGCTATGTATGCAAGAGGGAACCCTCAGCTGAGCAAGACAAGGTGTCCTGTGACCTGCCTGACGGAGCATGTCCTGACACCATTTTTCACGTCTCCCTGGTGACACCTCTCAGCAACTTGTCCATGCTCCTTGAGCACTGGACAAACAACCACGAGAACTGAGCCCACGCTGGCTGCCAGGGGAAGGGACTCCCCTTCCCAAACCATGGAATTTCTGTTCCTTTCCTCAGGCAGAACAGGAGCCCTCAGGGGTTTGTCCATCAAGCTGTTCCTTCCCCCAGAAGCCAATCTCTAACCCTCCTTCTGGCTCACTCAACACGAGGTGCACTGACCCACAAGGAGACGCGCCTGGGTACAGTGAGTCCAGGGGGGTTTCCAGGACAGAGAAGCCTGAAGGCTGCGGCTGGACAGAGCTGACCCAGACCAGGGCCTGTCCTGTGAAGTTACCTGAGCAAGGACCTCATCACTCTCTACAACTGCCTGAAAGGAGGGTGCAGTGAGGTGGGTGCTGGGCTCTGCTCTAAAGGAACAAGTGATGGGACAAGAGGAAACGGCCTCAAGTTGCACCAGGGGAGGTTCAGGCTGGATATTAGAAAAAATTTCTTCACTGAAAGGGTGATGAGCCATTGGCTCAGGCACTGGAACAGGCTGCCCAGGGCAGTGGTGGAGTCACCATCCCTGGAGGGGGTCAAGAAACATGTAGATGTGGTGCTTCGGGACATGGGTTAGTGGGTTGGGTGGTGTTGGGTTGATGGTTGGACTTGATGATCCTTGAGGCCTTTTCCAGCCTTAATGATTCTGTGATTCTATAAGGACACAGCATGGTGACGGTCTGGTGACAGGATCACGGGCCCTGCCTAGAATGAAACAATCCCTTTCTTGCAGACTGGCGAGAGGCCATAACCTCATTATCGCTGTACCCATTTCTCCACCACGGGATTTTCTGTAGCTGAAGATGCCAAGAGGGTCAGCAATGACATGGCAACTCATTGACTGCAAGCACAGGACTTCCATCAGGGAAAGCTACTGCATTTACTAGACCAGGTTCAAGATTAGAGAGTAAATGACACCAAGCGGTTGGGCCAAGCAACATTCTCGTCTAAGGAAAATGGGAAACAGGCACAAGCATTCAGCTCAGAGGACTCAGAGGAGGGCAAGAGACTGCTCATATCTGGATCCAGCCATGGTGCATCCTGCTGACACAGAGAGCAAAGCTCATCAGAGAAAGGGGAGTTGTCTCGTTAGCTGAAAAAAACCAACTATAGCCAGACCTCTGCACAGAGCAGGGTCTTCTCAGCACAGTTACAACCAGACGGGAAAGAGCACCAGGGTCGGACAACTACTACAGCCCCGATTCCAACTCTGGACTGCGAGCAGCCAGGCTCTCTGGGCTCTAGCAGGCGTTGCACATGATGGGAACATGCAGAGGCAATGCTCGAAGTGAAGGCAGACCCACTTAAGTCTGCATGCCCAACACGAGACCAAAGGTAACTGGATTTATGGCCCCCCTCTGCTTTCGAGCCAATGCCATGGAAGCTAGCCTCACTTACAAGCTGCTGCAACAGAGCAACCGCCTTCCCTACCAGAAATTGGGATGATGCCAGGACAGAACTCTGCCAACCCAGACAGCATGGAAAAGATCCCTACTAATGCCAGCAAACTGATTCAGGTGGGCTTGGAGGAAGAAGGATGAGGGGCAGGAAATGCATTGAAGATATTTTGTCTTCCTCAGTGAGTGGGGGAGGAAAATCCCAAGGAGCATCCTTGGAAGTAGCACGGAGGAGGAGCCAAGGACGGGAGCCAAAAGAAGGTTAGTTCAGGTGGATCTGTTCTCTGCAGGCTTCCCTCATGCCTGCCTTCCTGCATCACTGCCCTGCCACGCAGGGCACGGGTTATTTCTGAACTTTTCCTACCGCTCTCAGGCTCACCTGCCGCAGGACAGCCCTGAGAGCAGGTACGCCCCGTGGGCAGCGCTCGCACAGGAACCTTACCCAATATAGCACTATTAAGAGCAGCACACACAGGTTCCCTCTGGATTGGGTCGAGCTGTTGACCGACAGGGCAGTTCCAAGGGTCTGAATAAGCTAACAAGCTAAAGGCGTCCTGTATGAGAGAAGAGAAAGGCACAGTAAGGTCACGCATGGCTGCAAACACACAGGAAAACCGCCGAGTCCATCAGCCAGGGCACCTCCTGCCATCGCCAAGGTGACAGGTGCCTACCTCCTGAAAAGGAATGTCCCTTTTCTTCTTGGCACCAAGGGACCACACTGGGCCAGCAAGATAGTGGACTAAAGAGGGTGCCCCCTCCACCTGGCAGGGGAGCCAGCACGGGAAGGCAGGTAGAGTGGCACCTGGAGAGAAGAAGAGCGAAGGCAGGCAGGAGCTGTATTTCTTCTCTCCTGTGCTGAGAACTGGGTCTAGATGCTTTGCGTTCACTGAGTTTCGACCTCCGATCCCCATGCAGGGCCACCCAGAGCTCTGCAAGAGAACCCCCACCCCAGTCCTGGCTCAGAGAACTGCTGGGACGCAGCGCAAGGCCCAGGCTTACCTGAAGCATCTTTTTGTGCACTGTGTTCTTCCCATATTCTCTGCAAAGCTGCTCGCTCAGCATCTGCAGCTCCCGTCCAAACTGGATCATTCGTTCCGTGGCAGCGTGGTTCCCTCCACAGAGCTGCCTCTGGGGACAGCTGTCTTCTAGAGGAAAGTGGAGAAGTGACACTCATTTCTCACTCCTCACCCATAAACTCCTTCCCCTTCTGGAGCAGGCAGCTCCTCCCTGCTCTGAGTTTACCCCAGCAAAAACATTTTCCGATCGCTGCAGTGCAACAGCCAGTGGTGGTTTTTTCATAGCACCTGACAGGTACGGGGAAAGCTCGAGCTCAGTTTGGTTAATGCCTGAAGACTACCTGCAGACCAAGTACTCTGATAAAATCACGGGAGCTTGCAACTCCCAACTGTCACCCTTTCCCGTGTGTGACAGAGCAGAAACCCCTGGTCTAATAAACCCTGCGCTCAGAAAACTTTCAGTCAGAGACGCCAAGGCCACCGACCTCCCAGTGCTAGGTGGCCACAAGCCCCATTATAACTGGAGGAACCCCCAGTTTCAGAGGCAGCGTAGCTAATTCATTCCCTCCTAGCTAAATCCCCCACAAACACGACAGCTGGAGCTGAGCATGCCGTGCTGGGCACCAGCCAGCCTTCCCCAGCTCGCTGCAGGTCCTCAGCTGGCAGAAGTGCCAGGACTGCTCCGAGCTGGAATTTGTGACCAGCGCTGAACAAACCTTTGACTCCTATTGCTTCTCCTGCTCTGTAACATCACCAGCACTGCTGCGAGACCACGAAAAGTCAGCCCTAGTTTTAGTTTCAGGACAGACTCATTTCCCCATGAAACAGGCATCCTGAGAACTTCATTCACTGAGGTGGGGAAAGAAAACCCAAGTAGATGTTTTTTTCCCCAGAACCCAATCACACCTGTAACTCTTGTACCAGTTCTTTCTATTTCCCTTTACCCCTCCTGCCTCTGGGGCCCTACCCATGCTGGATTCATCCGTCTGCAGGATCTCTTCGTGTTTGTAGGTGCCATTCATTATCCTGGTGGATGAATTTTCCAGGACTCCGTTGGGGTAATGCTCAGCCTCCATTTCCATCTCGCTGTCACTGAGGTGAAAGGAGGAAAGAAAGGCCAGATATCTACATTAGAAAGGGAAAAACCAAAGAGCTCAGATGCCAAATGATGCCCAGCCACGGCCACTAAACTAGGAAAGGTGCCAGCAGGGCTACAGGGAGCCCAGATGGTCTAATTCAGTGTACCAAAAATCTACAGGGATCTGAAGACAACTGATGAAATGGGTTTCTGTTGGAAAGTGCCCGTCATCATTACAGGAGCAGAGCACTGATCATTTTCCCTTCGGTAAGCAGCCGTCTCCAGGACAGCAAGCAGCAGCCAGACAACAGAAGACACACTAACATACTAAACAGGAGGAAAACCTTGGCTGTGGGAAACCATCAACCCTTGCAAAAAAGCACAAGACAGAACACGAGGACCCCCGGCTTAAACGTTCAAGACAGCAGCTGAATGAGATTGATGATAACTGCCGATTAACCGAAACGATGGGAAAACCTTGCTGAGACTTGGGCTCTGAATTTAAAAAAAGAATCATCAATCCAGCATTATCAAGTGATTCTGGTAAACTGAGTATGAACAAGTGCTTCTCGCTCAGTTCCATGTTTTATGGCTCTCAAGAGGTCAGGACAGAGACTACAAACTGTCCTGCAGACTGTGCTCAGCACAGTACTCAGACGAGGAGCGCCAGCTGCAATTAGCAGGAGATTCTACTCATCACAAGGATATCCTCTGCTCCAGAAGGGCCTCAGACAGCCCTCCAGCACCGACCTGTAAAGCCAGCCCAAAGGAAGCTCAGCTCTCACCATGGCTCCATAACTATCCCGCCCTCCCGGACCGCCCACGGCTCCCTGGGGAAGGGAGGCTTTCTCAAAGGCTGCCCTGCTGTCAACAAGCATGGAACAAATGACTGCTGATTCAAAGGCACATCTGGAAGCAACTGGGCAACAGGCAGAGGCAGCCCAAGAACACCGGCCAGCAGGACCAGGGCAGGGATTGTGCCCCTGTACTCGGCACTAGTGAGGCCGCACCTTGAATCCTGGGGTCAGTTTTGGGCCCCTCACCACAAGAAGGACATTGAGGGGCTGGAGCAGGTCCAGAGAAGGGCAACGGAGCTGGGGAAGGGTCTGGAGCACAGGCCTGACGAGGAGCGTCCGAGGGAGCTGGGGTTGGTTAGTCTGGAGAAGAGGAGGCTGAGAGGAGACCTCATCACTCTCTACAACTGCCTGAAAGGAGGGTGCAGTGAGGGGGGTGCTGGGCTCTGCTCTAAAGGAACAAGTGATGGGACAAGAGGAAACGGCCTCAAGTTGCACCAGGGGAGGTTCAGGCTGGATATTAGGAAAAATTTCTTCCCTGAAAGAGTGCTCAGGCATTGGAACAGGCTGCCCAGGGCAGTGGTGGAGTCACCATCCCTGGAGGGGGTCAAGAAACGTGTAGATGTGGTGCTTCAGGACATGGGTTAGTGGGTTGGGTGGTGTTGGGTTGACGGTTGGACTTGATGATCCTTGAGGTCTTTTCCAGCCTTCATGATTCTATGAGTCTATGATTACTCAAGAGGGCAATGGACCGAACCGGTAAACACTTGAGCTGCTGCCTCACCCACGGCACGGCAGCAGGAAGAGCTCAGCAGGAGAGCTTCTCTGCAAACTGTCACGTTGGGCTCTGACAGCAGCAGTTTAATGGGACAGCCTGGTGTTTGGAACAAGAGCATCATAATAGTCCTTACGAGATGAGCCTCCAAGCTGAAGTCAGAGCCAGGGAACTTGTGTTGGCTGGGAAGAGCAGTGACCTTGTAGATAATGGGAGCTACTCTGCTGTTCAAAAGAGCAGGACAGATACCCTTCTGGCTCTTCAGAGAGCAGACTGAGCCCTCTCCCCCCACCTCACCCTCCTCAGGGATCCATGAAGGAAAAGCAATACCTGGTTTCTTGGTTACTCGTACTACTGTGCTGCTGAGATTTGGTAGAATCTGTAGAATTGGACTCAGAGTAGTTCACAGATGAGGGGGAGGAGGAGGAGGAAGATGAAGATGATGAACTCAGTGTCGGATATTTACTGTGACTCTGTTTGCTTTTTGTGGACATGACTCCATTGCTACAGGTTGGACTATCTGCTCCTGAAAGTCAAGAAGAAAGGGAAAAATGAGACCAGCCTGACAATATCACGCTATTGTGAAGTCAACAATTTAGCAAGACCCCAAAGGTAGAAACCAAAATAAGACTGCACATCTTAAATGACTATTCATCGTTCTTAAATTCAATGGGGTTTAGAGAAAACACAAATAAATATGGAAGGAGCCCCACTACTCACCAGCAACATCTGAGCTTAAAGGAGTTCCACAAATGGGCTGTAAATAAGAGGTCAGCAGAACCAGCTCACACAAGCACAGGAATTATTGCTAAAATATGAAGCACGGATGGTTTGTAAAGCAGCTTACAAACTCTCTTCTCACAAACCCAAATATTTCTCAAAAAGGGAAAACTATGAAAGCACAGGCAGAACCTGGGCCACAAGGAAAAGTCTTTGACAGCAGAACCTCGCAGGCCTTTCCCAACCTATCTTACACTAGGGATACACCTGACTCACACCAAGCTCACTGACTCAGGACACAAACCTTTGGTCGTTACCACAAGTTTTACACGGATTCAAAAATGACTGGCTAAACCTCCAGGGGCTATTAAATACCAAGGCAATGGCAATGTATTTTTGGAAATATATATATAATTAATAATACATAAATAT
>NW_010103166.1:1059-2695 GCF_000699245.1 Pterocles gutturalis | reverse complement strand
CCACCCTCTTCCCCACCCACCCCAGCACAGCCACCCTGTGCCTCCCAGTTCAAACCAGAGCGGGGCACCCCACAGGGTGCGGGGTGCCCTGGGGACAACCCGTGGGGTGCTGGGTGCTCTGGGGACACCCCTTGGAGTGCCGTGTGCCATGGGGACACCCCTTGGGATGCTGGGTGCCCTGGGGACACCCCACTAGATGCCAGGTGCCATGGGGACACCCCACGGGGTGCTGGGTGCCCTGGGGACACCCCACTAGATGCCAGGTGCCATGGGGACACCCCACAGGGTGCTGGGTGCCATGGGGACACCCCAGTAGATGTTGAGCATCATAGGGACACCCCACTAGATACTAGGTGCCATGGGGACACCCCTCGGGGTGCTGGGTGCCCTGGGGACACCCCAGTAGATGTTGAGCATCATAGGGACACCCCACTGGATGCCAGGTGCCATGGGGACACCCCATGGGATGCTGGGTGCCATGGGGACACCCCAGTAGATGTTGAGCCTCATAGGGTTTTTTTTGCCAGGTGCCATGGGGACACCCCATGGGCTGCTGGGTGCCATGGGGACACCCCATTAGATACCAGGTGCCATGGGGACACCCCACGGGGTCCGGGGTGCCATGGGGACACCCCTCAGTCCCACATTTCCCATTGCCAGTACCATGGGACCAGGGGGGCTGCGTGGGGGGGTGTCACCTCCCCCAGTAAGGCGGTGGCAGCGGCGGCAGCAGCGGCCCTGGTGGCACCAGCGCGGTGGCGTTTGGGCGCAGACAAAGGGGGTTTGTGCCGAGGTAAGCAGGTGCTTTCGGAGCCGTCCGTCTTCCCTCCGTCAGCATTACACCATCATTAGCTAGTGTCTGCTCAGCAGGGTGTGCCATTATGTCTCCCAGGGCTGATGTAATTATACATTGACATAATTAACCCAGCAAGCCCATTAAGCAGGCCAGCTAAAAATTCATCTATAATTATTTGTTGTGTGCATGCTAATGAGTCCATCTGCACTGCCATTGTACAACATGAACAAATTAATTTACAAGTCTGGATTTTTTAATAAGTTCAAGAAAATGCCTCCTATTGAGCCAGGTTAATATAGGTTTGGATTTTTTTTTTTTTTTTTTAAGAGAAGATGAAGAAAGAAAATAGATTTGAATTCTCCAGGGTCAAAAAGTTAGACAAACAGGGAAGTGGGACGGAGCCGGGCGCGCTACTGTACGGCAGGGACGTGTGGCAGGCATCCAAGGGTAAAAAATAATAACGGCAATGGAAAAAAAAAAAATCAAACAACTGGCTGCCTCCACTCCAAATGGGCCATGAAACATTTTGCTCAGCAAATCCCTGGCTTAGCCAGTGGTGGTGCGGGACGGAGGGTCCCCAGCACCACTGTGGCCATGCCGTGGGTTTCGGGGGTGCGCTGGCAGAGCCCAGCTGCAGCACTGGGTGTCTTCAGGCTGAACCTGCCCAAAAGACGCAGGATTTGGCCCGTGATCCTCACTGCCCAGCGCGGATGCCTCTTGCAAATGAGCGGTGCAAGACACACGCCCCCAGGATGGGGTTTGGGGGTCTCCTGACTCGCCACTGCCCTCCCATCCCACAGCATCGCTGCTGGGGGGTGCCGGGTCCCCCCGCCACATGCC
>NW_010103166.1:0-1028 GCF_000699245.1 Pterocles gutturalis | reverse complement strand
CCTTCCCCGTGGGACCAGTGGCTGCTGCACCCTGCACACGAACACCGAGAACCCCCCAGAGCATCCTCCCTCGCAGGGAGTGACCCCCTTCTTGCTGCTGGATGTCACCGAGACCCCACGGCCAGGCTGGGAGAAACAGTCTGTGCCCAGAGCTCGGCCGCAGGGACCCAGTCCAGGGAGGGTGCTGAGCCCTGCTGGGGGCTTTGGCACCAAATCAGTGACTTGGCCCCAGCTGGGACCCTCCCGGGCTGCTCCCAGCATCCGTGGGCTCAGCATCCTTCCGGCTGGGTCCCCACCCAAGGATGTGGGAGCGTGCGACTGAAGGGTGGTCCCCAACCGGACTGGATGCTCTCACAGCCATTAATAACACCCGTAAGTACATGAGCTGAGATAACGAGACGGCTAATTAAAGCCCACGCTCCAGGGCTGCGGGGGCCGGGTGTCCCCCCCACACTCTCCCGGCCCCGGGGGGCGTTGGCAGGAGGCTCGGTGCCAGCCCGGAGCCGCCTCCGCAGGGATAAACGCTGGGGAAAGCTCCATCCAATCCGTGCTGGCAACTCCTCTGTCTCCGCCATGAGAAATAACACGGGAGGAACCGGCCCGTGCGATAAAGTGCCAGGGATTTTCCTGGGGTCAGCATTTCCCCTCCCGCCAGCCGCAGCCCTGCCGCTGAAATGCAGCCAGGGCGATCCCCCGGCGTGCTGCTCCCTGTTTGGAGCCGATATCCCAGGATGGAGAGGTCAGGAGCAGAGATTTTAGAAAGGAAAAAAGCAAGTGGTGCTCTGGCTCTGCTTCCTGCGTCGGCTGGGGCAGTGCCGGTGCCAAACGCCGGCTGGATTAATCCCATCGTGCAGACACCTCGCTGCCCAGACACTGGGAACGCACTGTCCTCGGCAGTGGGGCGGTTCTGCCACCACCAGCAAGGTCCTCGGGTGCGCCAAGGGGCTGCTGGGACCGGGCACCATGCTCGCACCACGCTTGCACCAAGCTTGCATCAACCTTGCACCATGCTTGCACCATGCTTGCAC
>NW_010103165.1:0-9935 GCF_000699245.1 Pterocles gutturalis | reverse complement strand
CTCTGGGGAAAGGCAGAGAGGGGCTGATGGAGAAGGGGGGACTTCTTTCTCCTGCTACCCGCCCTGTTCCCAGTTCTGCGTGTACTGGGCACAGAATCAGTACAGGCATCTTTGGTCGAGCCAGGGAAGGGACAGAGAGGCCTGGGAATTAACCCATCCAAGTGGTGCCGCTGTGACTGTTTGAGGAAGGTGATGCTCACTCACAGGTATCACTGTCAGTGAGCCATCCCAAGAATATCATGCAGGCTACAGGCAGGAGGTGAGCTGTAATTTTGTGCCCCAAGAAGTCCTGTCAGTTCAAACTTTGCTTTTCCAATGCTGCTGCTGTCCAAAAGTGCAAAAATAATTTTTGTCCATGAAGCCACTCCTCTTTCAAAAACCCGTTGCTTTCATGATCCTTGAGATAGTCTAGTCTCCAACAGGTGTGCCAGCCCATAGATTTTCGGTACTCTGCTGCAGCTGTCCTGCTTGAGCTACTACTTCCCAGCACAGTTGCTGCTGCTGAAGTCAGTGCTGCTCACAAGCCTTTGTCTGCTGGAGGAGGAAAAGGAGAAAAGGTAGCTTTCTTTCCTTGCTTCCTTCCTCTTCTTAACCATCTGGGAAGAAAGTGCCTTAAGAGTGTGTGGGCACATGGGAGATTTCCCCTTGACATGTGAAATGGGCAGGTTTGACCATCTGGGTGAGGCATTTTTCCTTCATGGAAATAATTGGTGTAATGCTGGGGAATGTACATCTCTATGTCCAGTTGCCCATTCCATGTATATGGACTTCAGGCACTGTCATTATGCCTCAGGCTGGGAATACATCTTGCCCAGAAGCCCATGTCCAGTAGCACTGAATCTCCCACCACCACCAGCCTTGTCTATATGCACGACCTAATGTATGTCCATCAGCAGCTTTGAAGAGTGTCCAGCTTCCTGGGGTCCCCCATCAGCAAGTGGAGGTGGGGGAGACAGAGGAGGTTCCTGCAGGTTCTGCCCTCTACACCCTTCCCAATGTTGGCATCCCCCCCAGCCCACCTGCAGAGCCCCATTGCTTCAGGAGCTGGTCACAGGGGAAGATGCGGAGGCCTCCTGGGATTCCTCTGAATGTGTGGCGGAGGGTGGGCAAAGGCCAAGAGGAGAGAGGCGAGCTTGGCTGGAGTGCTGTCAGAAGGCTAAGTCCACGTGGTTTATAGCAGCTTGGACCTTGCCAGAGCAAGTACCTAGGAAACAGTAGCAAGGCCCTTGCACTGCCATGGCTCAGCTTGGGGTCACGAGTGACAAAGCATCAGAGATTTCCATTGTGAGAAATGTAGCAAGGAGGGGTGCAGAAGACTCACACTGTACTGGGAAAGCTATGCCCAGAACTGGTTGGCTGGAGACCCAGAGCCAGAGCATGGAGCAGATCCTGCAGCTGCATAGCCCAGAGGAGCTGCTGGCCAGCCTGCCCCAGGGAACCCAATGTAGGGTCTGGGCCAACTAAGCCCTTAGACCTGTCCTAAGACAGAGGCCTTCTTTTAGATGGATTTCCTCAACAGGTCTTCTATCCCCTGGGGAACAGCCTACAAGGAAGCAGGCCATCCCAGATGGAGACAGGAGCACCCCATTCATTCAGTGCCTCCCTTGTGTGATGGGCATCTTGTGCGTGGAAACTCCTACTTCATTCCTTGCCTGATGGGCACCCCGTGCTTAGAGGCTCTGCTTCTCCCAGCAGTAGCTGTGGAGGGCCCATGGTGCCAGAGCCAGGGGAAGTTGCTGCCACCAGCCACTTTGCCCTCACGTGAGCCCTGGGCTTGTTGCATTGGGACCTTTGTCTTGTCTTAATCCATTTCTTCATGTGGGAGCAGTTGCCTTCACAGTCTTTCCATGTAGGTCTTTCCTGCTTCCACCTTCTGTGTGCTTCCTTTTGCTGTCCCAACTCAGGACTGCCACATGCAACTGTGCCGGCCTTGCACTTGCTCAACTTTCTGCATGTTAGAATGGACTGATGGTGTGCTCTGTGAGGCTGTTCTTGAAGATCAAGCAGCTCTCCTGGGTCCCTTGGCCCTCCAGGGTGGTTTCTGCTTTTCTGTAGTGCAGGGCTGCAATCCTGCTGTTGATCTTGCTCACTGCTCTCAGTCTCTAGCTCCACAGTTTCATTGTCACTTCTGACAAGGCTGCCCTCAGCCTTCTTATCTTCCATCATTTCCTTCTAGCTTGTGCATCAAAGGCCCAACTGAGAATTTTCTTTATTTGGTTTCTCAGCCATGAGCATCAGTGAACTGTCTAATATATTCCAGCAATTGCCTGGACTGCTTGTGCACAGGCATCTTGTCCTTCGAGTACATATTGGGGTGGTTCAAATTAGTAATGGTTACTCAGGCCTGTGACTGAGAGGATTTCTCAAGCTGCCCCGAGATGGCCTCCTCTGCCTCCTCTTCTTCTGTAGAGGACCCTTACTACGACATCACCTGGTTGATCTGCCTTTTGGTCCTTACTCAGAAACTTGCCTCTGGTTTATCACCAGTAGCAGAACAAAATGTCACACATTCAAGCCACTTCTTTACACTAAGTGAAACCCTTCCTTCTAGCTTTGCCATCCTGTGTTTCTTGAAAAGCTTGTATCCCTCCACTGCAGCCAGTCATGGGAATGAATCATGGGAACTACACCCACCATGTCTTCTCACTCCCAGAATGGTTATAGGAGTGCACAGGCTTCTCATTCCTCCTATTGGTTTCCCATGCTACATGAACTCACGAACAGGTATTTAAGATGGGCCCCACATTATGCTGCTTTTACAGAAGTGAGAGATCCTCCACTCTGCCATGCTGTCCCCAGAACACTTCTGCTCTGCCCCTTGTCCTCTGTCTTCTCTACAGGTTTTCCTAGCACAGCCAGCACCAGTTGTTCCTTGGAGAGAATGTTGTTCCTTCAATTCTCGATGATAACACCCTGCCTGTGGCACCAGGTCCTGACCCACTGGATGAGTCCATTTCTATTTGAGTCTTTTTCCCTGACTGGCAGGGTTGAGGAGAACACCATCTAATCTGCCATGACCTTCCCTCTTGCCCCAGCACTATGTAGTCACCCTTGATACACCAGATATCCATGTTGATGAGGCCAGTGTTGCTACTTTCTTGCTTCGACCCTTGGCCTCCAGCTTGTCTTTCCTGGCAGAGCAGCCAGGAGCAAGCACTGCACGAACGTTCATGCACAAGCCTCAGCCTCTTGGCTGTGAATGGCACAAAAGATCTTGCAGTAGCCTCAGGGAACCCAGAATATTAACAACTTGCTCGTGTCTGTTCGCAAAAGAACCTTTTCTAAAGGCTAAAGGCTCCCTGCCCAGCAAGATGGTGTACCACGAGTTAGGAGCAGGAGGCACCGGTCACAGTGGCATCTGGGAACTGAAATTATATTTATACTCCGGTATAAGAAACTTGAATAACTTTTCATGTCTACCACTATGCTCTTTTCCAACAAAGACAGGATGACAAAATGAAGGCTGGAGACTAAGACAGCTTGTCCTGGGTCTTCCCTGCCAGCTTTACCAGGGCCCTGGCTTTAAGACAAGCCCCTGCCTGGGGATGCTGGTGGCCTTGCACTGGAGAGGTGGTTGGTGCCAGGCCTCTGCTTGGATCTCGGGTGCAGCGCCTGGCCTGGTCACTACGTGGTGGGAAGGGAGGGCTCGGTGCTGCTGGGCTCCTCCTGGGCCCTGCAGGAGGCCCTGAAAGTACCATGCCTTCCTGCAGATGTCCCTGGGGAAGAAAGCTGGGTGGTTTTTGCCCATTTACCCTGTGACTCTCCCCTGTTAGTATCCAAGTGAAGCTCTGAAAGTTCTCTCAGGCTTTGGCTCCCAGAAGACACCTTTGTATGAACCACATCTCAGCCCAGCTGGGCTCCCAACAGCCTGTCAGGCCGGAGGCACATGGCCAAGTCACTTTCTGGCTTGCCAAGCCTGTCATCTGCCAGAAAGAATTTAGGAAGGACTTTCAGACTTCTGGGGGGAACAGCAGGCCTGATGGTCCCATCCACAAAACCAGAACCTGCAGAAAGGCCAAGAAGGAAGCAGGTAAATGTCTGGATGTGGAACACTCAGCCTAGCAGGGCGTACAGCATCTTTGAGATTTATTGCTGCTTGTAAGCCATGTGTGCACAGCCATCCAGAGGAGTAGCCCTGCTGGAGACCCTCCGGCAGGGATGGACCCCTGACAAGGAGACTTGGGGGCATGGGGCAGAGCTGGTCTTCAGGGTTGGTTCTAAGGGGTCGGGGCCCTGGAAGTGGCCCGCCTTCCTGTGTCAGTCAGCCTGGCCTAAAGGGTAGCTCCCAGGTGCTGGGGAGCTCTGGGACATCTCTGGCTGCTCATTGGAGACTGTAAGGGGGGCACAAAGTGTCCTACTCACAGTGTCCCCCCAGGAGAAGCAACATTGGAGGCTCCTGTGGTAGAAACAGTTACCATGACCATGGAAGCAAATGGGCTGAAGACTGTGGCAGACTAAGAAGGCAAGGGGATGAGGAGTAAGGATGCTGAGGAAAGCTCTGACGGAGGCAAAAGGGCAAGGTCCCACTGAGATTTGAACTCAGATCGCTGGATTCAGAGTCCAGAGTGCTCACCATTACACCATGGGACCTCCTGGACAAGTCCTTTCTTTCCCCTTTCACCACCCCAGCTGCACTCTACTCTCCTGGCTGAGCCCCAGCAGTCTCTCCATCTCCCTGGCCATCACTAAGAGCAGCCTTCTTCCAGGGCCATGGGGTGCTCTCTCCCTTCAAGGGAGAGGCAGAGCTCTTTTTTAAAGCCTGCCATGACCTCTCTTACAAGACTTATGCTGTGAGAATCCTGCTTTTGCATAATTACACCTGGTTATGAAGTTTCCAGCTTAACCTCTTCAACATTGCACCTCACAGAGTACACTCATGGCACAGCAATCGGTGGTTTGATGCTTGCACTTGTCGAAGACCATCCAGTCCAATCCCCCTGCCGGAGCAGGAACACCCAGATCAGCTCACACAGGATCTCATTCTCACCTTGTAGCTCATAGTAAGCAGCCATTCACCAGACATCCTTACTCTTGGTTGCACTCCTAGGTGAGCTCCTGACCTTACTGAATAAGGGGACCGAGAGAGAGGGCAGGGGATGAGGATCAACTGAGGGAAGAGCTGGAAGAAGGTGCCCAATGCTGATGGTCATATGATCAGTGCTTGTGCAAGTGTATATAAGGAATAGGCTCATGCTGCGTCTATGTATCTTTCCACTGACCTCTGTCACTCTGTGAAACCAGGAGACTGGGTCTGCGTTAGGGTTTACTAGAGAAAACATGCACTTCAGCTGCCCTGGAAGGGACCTTCGGGACCTCACCACCTTACAGTGGTAAAGCACAAGGGCCTGCTCCTCTTGATCCATGTTTCCCAGTGTAAAACAGTCACACGAGCTTCAGCCATAAAACAGTGTACTGCCTGTCACAGTAGAGCTGAGTTATTTACATGAACTTCCTTTGCTCAAATGTCAGCAGAACAACAACTGACAACCCTGCAAATACACTTTGATGATATCAGTGATTGATGTCACCTGAACCTGTCAATTTTTTTTGGAAATTGTAGCTATATTATTACTGGTCATATACTAACCTGTAAGAGTTATTCTGTGATATGGCCTTAGGTAATGAAGGATTATGAGGAATACATGGCTCTCACACCCGTAAGATAATGCCTGTTAAATAGAACTGGCACTGGTACATAAGGATGGGTTTTTTTGTGGCATCTCAATGCTTCCAGACCTCTTCCAGAATGACAGACACAACTTACCGCAAAGTACCGAAGTACAAAATGCTCTGTACAAAATCCACTTGTTATTTGACAAACTTGCTTCCACCAGTTTGCACAAACTTCCCTCCCCTGGCTAGGAGTATCAGAATTAGAAAGGTCTATTGTAAATATATCTGCTGTAATAAAAGAGATGGGTAATGCTGCAGCTAAAACGGTTTCAGCCTTACAGTTAGAGGTAGAATGAGCATCTGAGGTAGCCCTGTAAAACAGCATGGCACTAGATTATGTACTTCTCTCTCAAGGAAGTATATGTGTATTAGTTAACACCACTTGCTAGACATATGCAGACCAAGATCAGAGAACAGAAATGGACATACATAAAACTTGAGGTAAACTTCAAATACTGTGTGATATACCTGGAGAAAAACAAAAAAAACCCAAACGTTTTGGCTGGTGGAAATGACTCCCAAACATAGAAGGACGTGAGGAAAAACTGCTTAAGATAGCATTGAAGCATATTTTGTTGAGATTAACTTTGGTGGCTGTGTATATATTTTGCTCAGCTCATCTTATGTTGTCACAAATTGGTATGTAAAAGGATAGAACAAGGCATGGCTCAAGCAGGGGCCAGAACAATGATACTGAATATATTAGAAGGTAAGGAAGAAGTGCTTGGACTAATGACTGTAAATTATTACAAAATCTATAGGCAAGAATGGCTGATGGAGCAGCATGGCCCACATGGTGATTGATCCTGGACTCTGAGGAGTCTGAACTTCTACCAGAAACTTATGGAGGCAGGACTCTGTCCAAAGCACTGGTTATTGAATCTTTATATTTAAGTGCAAACACATGTTTAATTCACCTCAAGGGGTGCCATAAAAGTTCCCCAACAAGAGACATTGCCTGCTTAACATCATTTTCCAAATATTCCTATTCCAGAGATAAAAGAGAACCAGAGCTACCTTTATCTAGTGATGAAAATGATCGCTTTTGCAGATCATTTGGCTTTCTGGTTTCTGCTTAGGCACTGGACATTCTTTGCCAGTGCTAGCAAAAAGATCTGGACATACCTAGTCTACTAAACCAAGCTTTCTTCTGTCTCTTGCAAGTCACTCATGACCTCCCATTTATTCTCCCTTTTCCCTTCCACACTTCTCAGCTATGGTCCACCTTGCCTTTTCCGTAGATCTCTCCCACTCTTACAAGCCATTCCTCCTAAACACCAACAATCTGCATGCAAGTAGTGGTCTTTGATCAAGGGTTGACACCACCCTACATCCCCAAGAGGCTGGAGGTGCTGCCTGGAGGTCAGCATCTTCCCTGCAGGAATGTCCCCATCCTAGTGCTCACAGCAGCCTTAGAGTCCACCTCAGATAAATGTGAGAAGCAAAGCAGAGTCTGATATCCCACCTCACAACTCTCACCGTCTGTGGTTGTCTCCACACAGCTGCCTTCCCTTCTTCACTGGAAGCAGTTGAGATACCAGTTGGGGAGTGAAACCCTAGGATATCCCAGATGCCCAGCTGAGAACAAGGGGCTGGGAGCTGCAACTGTAGCTCCTGGGATTATGCCTCTCAAGGCCTCTGGAAGCCTGGGTCTGAGTGGAGCCTGTCCCTGAAACTCCCAGGGAGCTGGGCATCATTGCAGAGGGCGTGTGATGAGCAGGGCAGAGAGGGCAGGAGCAGGTAGTTGTGGCCGAGTGGTGAAGGTGATGGACTAGAAATCCATTGGGGTTTCCCCGCGCAGGTTCGAATCCTGCCAACTACGGGGTACACTTGTCCCCTTTTGGGCTCCCTGCAGTTGACCATGCTGCGCACATGAGACTCAGCCCTGCAGAGCCCAGGGAGACAACAAAACTGCTTGCGGTCCCCAACTCCCCCAGGAAATGCCTGGATGAATGGGAAATCCTGCTCCCACTGACAAGGTAGACAAGCTGGGAGAAAAGACAAGTGCTGAGTATGAGCCATGAAAAGAGGTCCACTGTTGTTGATTCTTGGGCAGAACTTAAGAAGCAGCACAGCCCCATGAGTTGTCTTCCCTACCCCTGAAACTACAGCTGCTCATCTCCAAAGACAGCCTGCACCACATGGTGCTCAGTGCTAAAGGTGAAGGGAAGACACCTCATGGCTTTGAGCAACCTGGTCTAGTGGAAGGTATCCCTTGCCCATGGCAAGGGGTTTGGAGGTCAATGATCAATGATCAAAGATCCCTTCCAACCCTAACTGTTCTATGATTCTGTGAAGATAAGGAAGTGGGGGAAGAGAAAGGGCCAGGATGGAATGTGAGCCATGAAGGAGGTACTTCTGTGCACACTCAGCCCTCTTTGCTAAAGATGATAGCCTGCCTGGGTGGTGCAGCATCTAAAGGTAAAAAGAAACCCCGAGGGGCCCATGTGGAGAGAGGCCAGAGAAAAAGAAAGTGATAATAGTCCATTTCAAGTTGATGGTTTGTCCCGCTGCAGCTGTGTCACTGAGAGTGGGGAATGTGAATGGCAAGATGCTAACTGAAATACAACTTTCTTAGAAGAACAAATACTATGTGAGACTATGAACCTTTGACCTCAGAGCTGACATGACCTGAAGACCCAACCTAAACTGGCTCTCATCTGCTGAGAGTATGCAATACTGACAATAAAAAGAACAGGAGATTTGCCTTAGGAAGCTGGGCACATAAGTATGGCATTGGTATGTAATCAGATTCAGCTCACTGGTTGTATATGCTCACATCTGCATGTCCAGCCCTGTCTGTCCTGCCATTCCTTTGTCTCCTCAGCCTGGCTCTGCATGCTCTGGCATGTTGATGGGACAGAGAACCAGCACATGCACAAACATGCAGGCATCAGCACTGCCACCTCACCCTCACCAACAGGTTGTACCAGCTCAGAGCTACCTGCCCAGAGCATTTCTGGGACACATATTTTCACAGAGAGGCCAAACTTTGCTGTGGCTCAGCTGTGTCACACCGTGGGTCCACTGTGGAGCTGGAGCTGGCTGTGTCCCACACCAGGCAGGGCCTTACCTAGTCTTACAGGGGACACCCTGCACCACCCCCTAACCCCTCCACTACCAAAACCTTGCTGTATGTAGCCAATACAGTGCCTGTCGTGAACGCTCTGGGCCATAACACGGAGGTAACACAGGTCTCCACCCACCCCAGTCAGAGGCACGTTCATGCTGTCCTGGGCTAACATGTGGTTGCATGATGTGCCCTTTGGTTGAATTTAAAAGGCACAGAAACCAGCTTGGGTTTCCTCCTAGGCACTGCGTATGTCCATATCTCATATACTTGTCTAGTTTTAGTTCAGCAATCTGTGAGTGAATAACAGGCAATGCTAGGGTATCGATTATCTCTCCTATCATGTAATGTGCAAATAGGCCAGGTGGATCATTTCTAGCAGAGATTTCTTGGTCTGTATAACTTGGTTGGATATGAGCATCTGCCACATTCCATGCAGCATGCCCGTAAGCAATTTCTTTTGCAGGACTCTACCCTTTACTTGTTCCTGGGCTAAAGTCTGCCTTGCGCTGCTACTTGTTTTGGTGGTGGATGATTGCTTTGGTGAATCCCCATACCAGCACTGATGAATGGTGAAGTACATCTGACCAGGATGTACCTACCCCTACATACACACAAGGGACACTATTTTCTTTCAGATGCTTTTTTCTTCATAAGTCAGAGAAAGCCCAATCCATCTCTCTGTGTCTGGTACAGTTCCTGTCCTGCCCAACACTGCTGGGGGTGGAGGTGGCTCCGAGTCACCCCAGAGCAGGGCTAGACCAGTTGGACTGGGTGGTGCCCTGTCTGAAATACTTCCAGGCATCCCAGAAGAGCTAGGAGCTGGCTGAGCTGGTAGATCCTCTTGGTGAGGCTCTTTCTCCCACTTGCCTGCTGCTCCACACCACTCTGCCTTCATGACAGCTGAAGTCCAGGTGGCTTTGTGAGTGCTGTCAGACCTCAGATCCATGAGGTGTCTTCCCTTCATCTTCAGCACTGAGCGCCATGTGGTGCAGGCTCTCTTTGGAGATGAGCAGCTGTCAGCTGTGGTTTTGGGTTTCAGGGAAGACAGCTGGTGGGGCTGTGCTGGCTGCTTTGGATGTCAGCTGAGATCAGGCTCTTAAGTTCTGCTCGAGAACCAACGACAGTGGACCTCTTTGCATGGCTCATACTCAGCACTAGTCTGTTCTCTTCTCCCAACTTGCCCACCTTG
>NW_010103164.1:0-3237 GCF_000699245.1 Pterocles gutturalis | reverse complement strand
GAGGAGAGGAGAGGAGAGGAGAGGAAGCAAGTTCATCAATGTGTGTAGCTGTTACTCTAATGGCTCTCACAAGAGCCGGTTTGTACCATTAATGTGCAAAGCGGAAGATTTAACTCACACCATGGTGATGACTGAAAATGCATTAGACTTCTATTATAATCCTTGCCTCTTAATGATTTCAGAACAAGAATGGTATAATAAACTAAAACCAACCAAGTAAACAAACAAAACCAACCCAGCCCTGAGCAGACAAATGGTTAAAGACTTGCTATAACAGAAAGTCTGGAAATGTGAAAGACTTCTCGAGAAAATCTAAACAGCCTTTCACAATAAATCTGAAAATGCAAGATGTCAGTGAAAATATAGGTAGACAGAAAATTTGAGCTACCAATCTGTTGTGAATCTGAGGCAAAATAGAGAAACTACTGGAAGATCTAGGATTAACCCTTAAGAAAGCACTTGTAGCTTGCAAAGTAAATTAAGTTACCCAATGAAAAATGAACTTTGCAGAATATGAAGCAGTCCTCTGAGGTAGACATATAAGCCAGCTGTGAAAACAGAAAGTCATCAGAGAGAAAAAGACCAATCAAAAGCCAGGTCAGAATCCCTCAACAACAGATGGAGCTGAACACAGTGTGACAAACATCAGGAGCCAAGACGATACCAAGTGCTGGAAAGAGAGGCACACTTCACATTGGATTCCACTTACCACAGCTTACAGGCTTTGGCACCACACTTAAAGCATGGACACAGAGGACAATCAGAGCAATGGACAATTTCACAGCAAAAGCTAAGGATTATAAAACTCAAAACTAATGGGACATGAACACTGAGTCGAGAAAAGTGGAAATACAGGCCTGGAGGAAAAGCCACATGCATGAAGGATAAAAGGTTGGAACTCTGAGAGTATAAATAGAGAGTAAATGCAGACAAGAAAACATTGTATAGAGCAAAACACACTAAAGATCCAGTTATGTGTGTAACAGGCCCTTTGTCTCCTCCATCGTGAACTTTCTGTAGAAGTCTGAGGAATTAAATAACTGGAAAAGTTTGAGAAAGTCTTGCAGGAGACAGGACTATGCTCAGCTGAAGATCAAGTACATGTGGAAAAAGTTAGAAAGATCTCGAGCCTATGGTTGGAGTTGAAATAGGAGACAGCTAGTCTCACTGGGAGCTGCAGAGCAAACAAAAAAATGGCCAGCTTTGCTATATATATATATTGGTAATATATGTAGGACTTTATCTACGTACAAAACTAACATAAGTACTAAATAAACCTGGGAAAAGGAAACATTTTTATTACCTACCAGATGATAAATCCTTGTAAGAATGGCACAAAGCCCAGCTAGTAAGCTTTGCCAGATCTGTCCTGGGCCAATGTGGCTGTCTCTGCATTATCCTCCTAGATGCAGGGGCACGGAGGAGTGCAGTGACATAGGGCTGACTCCAGACCCAGTCCTCTGGGCCCCACAGCTTTGCGGCCAGGAAGAGCTGAGGAAGAACCGGTGTGTTCCAGCTCAGGTGGATTAGAGCTCATCCAGTACTGACTGGGTTTCTTCTTGTAAGCAGTATCCTAGCCAGTTCCTACAAATAAGGGACAGACGTGTGGAAAAGTATTTTTTTTATTTTGGAAAGGTTTTCTTAGATTTATCTTTCAGACAAAAAGTAGAAGTATCAAAGTCATCTTATATGTGCATAGTAAACTTGTCTTTGGCAAGTGTGGTGTGCAATAGATTTCCTCTCTGTGAGACCATCTGATTTACTGGGGTTGGTGTCAGATAGCTAGGTAAGTTTGGCATATTTTGTCACAAACAATGCAAGACTGTTTAGACAAAGATGTTATCCCTGATCTAAATCTACCCTCTTTCATCTTAAAACCATTACCCTCATCCTTTTGC
Organism: Pterocles gutturalis; assembly: GCF_000699245.1. Lineage (NCBI taxonomy): Eukaryota > Metazoa > Chordata > Aves > Pterocliformes > Pteroclidae > Pterocles > Pterocles gutturalis. The sequence continues at coordinate 1,339 of NW_010103164.1, read as the reverse complement.
TAATCCCTGATAAAGAGTGCCTCCACATCTCTCCTGTAAGCCCCGTTTAAGTACTAGAAAGCTGCTATGAGGTCTCCCCAGAGCCTTCTCTTCTCTAGGCTAAACAATCCATGAAGAAACAATTCATGAAGAAAAGTAGATACTTTCACAAGAGGCAATCAGAACATCATTAGCTCGTCTATATTTACTTGCACAGCCCATTAGCTACCTCCTAGCTGACATTTACCGTAATCTATTTCAGAGGACAGTTAATGTTACTGGTCTACATGGTAGCAAATGCCCCAATTAGAAGAGGCCAGGAATTTTCCAGTTAAATGAATGGAAGAGGCATGAGAGGTTTTGCTGGAAAAGTGACATATACTCCATGAAAAGCGTCAAGCTCAATACTCTTTTTTTTTTTTTTTTTTTTCCACCTGAAATCATAGAATCATAGGATTCCATCACTGGAAGGAACCTTGAGTAGAGGGGGGGAATAACCTCCCTCGATCTGCTGGTCACACTTCTTCTGATGCAGCCCAGGACACGGTTGGCTTTCTGGGCTGCAAGCATGCATTGTTGGGTCATGTTGAGCTTCTCATCAACCAACACTCCCAAGTCCTTCTCCTCAGGTCTTCTCTCAATCCATTCTCCTCCCAGCTTCTATTCGTGCCTGGGATTACCCTGACCCATGTGCAGGACTTTGTACTTGGCCTTGTTGAACTTAATGAGGTTCTCACAGACCCAAGTCTCAAGCCTGTTAAAGTCCTCTGGATGGCAATACAGCAGGAAGCCCTTTCACAGAGAGGATTGGTACACTGCAAACCTAATGAAAAGATAAAAGTGCTGGGCGAGGCGCTGCCCTTGAGCCAAATGGCCGTGCCACTTGCTTTTTTCCAGGGCTGATGGAGATGCGGGCTTGGTGGAGCAGACGGCAACTTTCCAGAAGAGTTTTACTTGTAGTTTAGAGTTGTTCTGCTTTTTAGTGTTGTAGTTTAGAGTTGTTTTACTGTTCAAGGTTGTAGGTTAGGGTTGTTGGACTGTTTAGTGTTGTAGTTTAGAGAAGTTTTTTTCTGTTTAGTGTTGTATAGATTTCTTTTTCTGTAAATAAAGTTGTTTATTGCTGTTTGTTCAGACCCATGGTCTCTGTCTCACAGTTGCATTTGCTTTGGGTGCAGGCAGCATTTGCAGAGTTGTGGTGCTCTGGGTTCAAGGGCCCAGAGGCAGCTGGGGGTGCTGGCACGGATGCCCCGGGACCAGCAGCTCCCTGTGCACAGAGGGGCTCCCAATTCTGGCGGTGGCACCAGCTGACACATTCCCAGCTCCGCAGCACTGCAGGCTGCTGGGAGCAACGGTGGGACCA
>NW_010103163.1:0-645 GCF_000699245.1 Pterocles gutturalis | reverse complement strand
GGTGGCACCTGAGGAGGGACCACAGTCCTCTCCTCATCCCAGGCCGGGCAGGGGTGGGGGTCACGCTGCTCCAAGTGCCAGGCTTGGGGCTGGGGGGTCAGGTCTGGAGCCCTGAGGTGGGTCCTGCATGTCCCTGGGGGGACCCATCACGGCCACAGCACAAAGTGGCTCAAGCCCCCCAGGGCCACCTCCTTCCTTGTCCCCCCCCAAAGGCTGTAAATGCTCAAACAGGGGGACTCGAGGGGACATTGGTGCTGGGGCGTCTCCTGGGTTGCTCCCCTGGGACCTGACAGCTTGAGGGGTCCCTGGCTCAGCACCCCCTCTCCTCACCCTGCCCCAGTCTCGGTGACATGTGGCCCCACGTGGCTCTCGGTGACGGTGCCAGCCGCTCTCCTGGGGACCCGCGTGGCCGAGGCGGCGTGCGGGGTGCCTGCCCCCGATGGGGACAGGTACTGGCTGGAGCACCCGCTGGTGGGCTGCGGGACCACCCTGGAGGTGAGGAGATGGGGGTGACGGGGGTGTCACAGCAGCAAGGTCCCCCTTGGGGCAGGTGTGGGATGGAAGGGACAGGGACCATGTCCCCTAGAAGAGGGACAGCACTGGGGCTGTGACTGCCAAAGCGGGTCCTCGGGGGCCTGCGTCACA
>NW_010103162.1:0-13032 GCF_000699245.1 Pterocles gutturalis | reverse complement strand
ACTCCGTTCACCATGACTCTCTGGGCTTGACCGTCTAGCCAGTTCCTTAAATTCTGTTGCCAGTATAACAGAAGAATTTCAACTGCTTCCTTTACAACAGAATAAACCACAGAGGTTTGTGTCTTATCTTTTTTTCCTCAAATTAAATATTGAATCTTCTGTAGATTTAGGATTAAAGAGAAGCTTTTTGCTACACTTTTTGTTTATAAAGTAAATCTGTTTATAAATAAACAAATTTATTTACATTCTAAGATTTCAATAAACACCAAACTGCAGAATAGTTGAATATCCTTTAAAAATATTTCACATGAGGAACCTTATTTCATTGGTATACATTAGATAATTAAAATCTTCTCAGGCTTGTGCTTTTCTTGGAGGGGTTGTGGGGGTGGAAAAAGATTGGATTTCTTTTTTACAAAACTTTTTCTTCTTGAAGGGGAGGTTATATGAATGGCTTCCTGAATACTAACACAATTTAAACTACATTTTCTCAAGTCAGGTGTGAAGCCCTTGTATTAGAGAAGATTCCACCATCACTGAAAGAGGTACTATCATGCTGCTTGCTGAGTTTTGGTGCATTGCTGTTTCCTTCACAAGACAGCCCTGCAAATAAGGCACCTATCTTGAAGACTGGCAGTTCATTTCAGAAGCAAGTTGAAACAGGAAAATCGATAGACAGCTCTTTTACCTTAAATGCTGTCTCTGAGATGAAAAGGATAGCAGGTTACAAATTAAAGTGTTTCAGCCTCCTTGGCTTGATGCTGGTACTAGTAATTTTCAAAAGTTCTGTGTGTATGTGTGTGTGTGTGAGACAGAGAGAGGGAGAAAGAGACAGACATGGAGAGAGACTGGAAGCTTCTTGATTAAAAAAGTCTTATGCCTGAGGTAGGTAAGCAATGAGAAAAATCGTAGAAATTCAATCTATTTTCACAAAATATAAATTATTTTAAAAAACTGTTTTTCTATGTTGGGGTAATAGTCTGGCGTTACCAGGGTCAGCAGTTGTTTCCAACACTGACAACCCCACAACATATAAAGAGATTTTTTTCCCTATTGCTCAGTGTCTGTATGGATGAGGAGAGCAGCTGACAGATGCATGTAAGCCAATATATGGCTTCCAAGTAATTTTTTAGCCTTTAATCCTAAAATTACCTTACTCAGCAAAACAACATCTCTCATGTCCTGGAACACACAACTTTAAGTTCCATCAATTGAGATTAAGAAAAAAACAATTCTCTCTTATAGTGTTTTCATGAGTATGATCACTCGTTAATCCTACCAGGTTCTCAGGACTCAAGCAAAACTTGTATTTTTCCTCTCATAATTGAGACAATTCTTAACCTACCAGCACCCCATCTCCCAATGCCCCCAAAGTGTGAGAAAAAAAAATGGGAAAAGCAACAAATTTAAGACTCGTAATTTTGAAATGCAAGAAAATCTGCTTTTGTTGGTATAATTTCCTTTGGCTAATGCAATTTCATGCTACAGAATTTGAGGAATTTCTCTCCAACTAATCATCTTCTAAAAACCTGAAACCTAGCTAAATTACTTTTTTTCAAGGAAGTAAAAGTTCAAACTTGGCATCAGAGTAAAGCTAATCATGATGTCAGTGAAATAAGTAACAAAATATTTAATAGGCGAAATACTAAAAATCAAGAGCTTGTCTACTTTGAGTAAATATTGAATGATCACATTAGTGCAGAAAACCTTCCCTACAATTTCCACCTCCAAGTTTTCCTGTCCCTCCCCACCTTCTCCTAAACATTCCAACATGCACTACAAACTAGAATACTGTATGTTATACCATTTTTCTGACAGTCACTCTCAGATAAATTGTTGCAGAATTACTGTCTGCAATTTTTATTTTTACTCATCTGAGTTCAGGAAAAGCAGGGAATCTGAATTTGGACTACAGCTTAAAGAAAATATTTGAAGTACTGTCCTTGCATCAGTAAAATGTTGTACACCAAAAAATTTCTACAAATGCAGGTATTTTTCTTTACCTATATTTTAGTCATATATCTGTAGCTTGTCAACAAAAAATGTTTGTTATTTACAATAACAAACCATAAATATTTGTTTATTACCGTGAAACAAATATATTACACATTGAAGAAGAACCTGTGCATTCTGTCAGCTGCACTGAAATGGATTAGGTTCACAGGTCACTTATGCCTGGGCAATTATTTAAGAAGCTATCCTTTTCTTGGCTGTTAATTACCACCACCCAGCTGTGATGCCACGTCTGACTCCATGAACACTCCCTGTCATTTAAATTTAGTTTAACCTAAAAAGGCTACCCAAACTCAACACTGAAAGTGGTTTGAAACTCTTGATTAAGGTTAATCTCACAGCAAAACGGTCTAAAAGTGCTTAGAAAGACAGGATAAGTAGTCATTGCTAATTAGGTAAGGAAAAATGATTCAGGTCTTTTGTAACTGCAGCATACTGTAACGCTAACTCTGCTACAACGTCTACATAAATACTACTTGAAGACTGTTCAGTCTTCACAAACATAGTCAGTTTCTGGTTCTAATATACATGCATTAACATAAGAGACATAGAAGGCTCTCCAAGCTAAGAACTCAGACCACACTGTCAGTGTAAATATATTTAAAGATATTTCAGACAAGAAATTGGAAGTAAGACAATTGCTTTGGAGAACTTCAGCCATGTTATATAGTACTCACAGCTCACAACATACTCTGGTTATTAACACTTTCAGTTGAAATAAAATACATGTAACAATCACAAAAAATGAAAAAAAAATGTGATTAAATTTTAAATACAGTAAAATAATACCTAAGTGCAGCCTGAGGTCAAATAGTAGCTTCCAAAAGCATTTATTAGTATTTCCTGTCACTACTAAGCTGACAGGAATAATTGCATGCATTGCAAGAATTTACTGAAGGAATGTAACAAAACTAACATCCCAAAGACTGGCATGTTTAACAAGGACTATCCAACTTCATAACTGCAGCAGAAATCATTTATCTTATGTCAAATCTCAGAACTCTCAGTTCTATAGTACCCATTCTGTGGTGATAACCCTAATGAAAGAGATCCAGCATTGGAAGTGGGGAATAAGTTAAGCAGGTTTTTGGTGCGATGTTGCAGTAAAACCATTTGCTGCAACAAAAACACAGACTACAGACTACAGCCAACATGGGTTCACAAAGGGAAAGTCCTGTTTAACTTGATATCCTTCTATCATAAGGTCACCCACATAGTGGATGAAGGGAAGGAGGTGGATGCAGTTTTTCTGGATTTTAGTAAGGCTTTTGATACTGTCCCTCACAGCACCCTTCTGGACAAGATGTCCAGCTGGGGGATGAGTGGGTTCACAATGCACTGGCTGACAAACTGGCTGAAGGGCAGGGCTCAAAGGGTCGAAGTGAATGGGGCTATATCTGGCTGGCAAGCAGTCACTAGTGGTGTTCCTCAGGGCTCGATTCTAGGGCCAGTTCTGTTCAATATACTTGTCAATGATCTGGATGCAGGAGTTGAATGCACCATTAGCAAGTTTGCTGATGATACCAAACTGGGAGGTGCTGTTGACTCTCTTGAGGGACAAGGTGCATTACAGAATGATCTAGAAAGATTGGAGCATTGGAGAACGATCAACGGGGTGAAATTTAACAAGTTGAAATGCTGTATTCTGCACCTAGGATGGAGTAATGCTGGACACAAGTATAAAGTGGGAGAGGAGTGGCTGGGGAGCAGCCCGGAGGCAAGGGGGGGGCAGCCAAAAGGGCAAACCCCACCCTGGGGTGCACCAAACACAGCATCACCAGTCAGTTAAAAGAGGTGATTATCTCACTGTATTGAGCATTGGTGCAGCCTCACCTTCAACACTATGTGCAGTTCTGGGCCCCACAATTTCAGAAGGATGTGAAGGTCCTTGAATGCATCTAGAGGAGGGAAACAAAGCTGGTGAAAAGCCTGGAAGGAATGTCCCATGAGGAGTGACTAAGGACTTTGGGTTTGCCTAGTTTGGAGAAAAGGAGGATGAGGAGTGACCCCATTGCTCCCTACAGCTTCCTGAGGAGGGGACATGGAAAGGGAGGTGCTGAGCTCCTCTCCCTGGTACCCAGTGATAGGATTTGTGGGAATGGTGCAAAGCTGCACCAGGGAAGTTTAGACTGGACATTAGGAAGCATTTCTTTATTGACAGGGGGGTCAGACACTGGAACAGGCTTCCTAGAGAGGTGATCTATGCCCCAAACCTATCAGCATTTAAGAGGCATTTGGACAATGCCCTTAACATCATGCTTTAACTTGATGAGCCCTGAATTGGTCAGGCAGTTGGACTCGATGGTCATTGTAGCTCACTTCCAAATGAAATAGCCTGTAAGTCTATACATTTATTAGTTTTTTAAATATAAAAAAAGTCCTGAAATAACCATCAAGCACCTCCCTGGTTCAGTCACTATGTAGTGGAGAATGGAGTTCTACTTGAAGAACTTCCAGCAAGACCCTTATGGGGCTAAATGTTGAGAATTGCATGCCTGAATCACAGCAAGTCTTCATCTGACATAATTAGCCCCACTCTTCCTAAGTGCAGCGTTCAAATTAATGTGGCTATACGGACTGTACAGAAATCTGTGACTAAGCAAGCATCACTTCCCAGTGTGGTGATGCTCTACAGAGAGATCTACTTGGTGGCTCAGCATCAGCTCAAGGGCTTATAATGTAGCATGAGATGACTGTGCTATGTAGCTATACTAGGATATCTGTCCTAGAAAAAAGAATCATTTCTAGAAATAAAAATGAAAATTAATAATTCGATTTGTTTTAAAACAGAAAACCAACAATAGCAAAAATCTTCTAGAGAAAATAACATGTACATTGCAAATCTACAAGCTACTTTTTTCTAGGCTTCTTTTTTTTAGGTAGTTTCACAATGGTGCAATTTTAGTGACTTAACACTCTATAAACGGAAAAATAAGCTCTCGAACAGATAGATGGTTCTGAACAAAATTCTCACAGATGAATAATGTTGAACTTTGGGGAGTTTAATTCCATAGCTACCTCCTGGCAACCCCTCCGGGGCTTTAAAATATTGACTAGATTCAATTTCTACCTAAGCCTCTTCATAATTGTATTTTTTTAAGGAAAATACACAGAGAAACAAAGATGACAAGGGAGAAAAGGAATGCCACCCCGGGACATTTCTCAAAAGGAGAGTGCAATGTCCATGTAAACAAGAAAACAGTTGAAGGTGAGATGTGTGGAGGTAAACAAGAGAAACAAAAAGTGTCCTCAAAAATGAAACTGGAAAGATATCTTGCCAGAAATATTTGTAAGTTATCTTTAATTTGCTCCAGGATAGTGGGGGAAACATGACAGGAAGAGAGAATTTTTTTTCCTGTGGTAAATAATGAAAACATATTAGGACTAAGGTCTCATGAGAAGACTTCCTTGAAGAAAGAGTAAATAAAGTCAAGAACATTTTGAGGTCAAACAGTATTCCTCTAACATTTCAAAGAGGTTAACTTCCCCATGTAGACAAGTGTTAACTATAGGTACAGGTGGCACTGATCAGTAAACAGTAGTACTGATTTTTATTTCTTTTAACATGTTCAAAAGAGGATACATATCACAAAATAAACTAGCATTAGGCAACAGAGCAGTTCCGAATTCATAACAAACAAAACACACATTTCAAAAAAACTGTACCTTCCCTAGATTAACCAAAGAGCTAACTGTGAATCACAACAAAATATTTTTTTTTTACTTAGCTTTGTGACTCCCTTGTGGTAAAAGAATATAACAAATAACACTTCCTTTCACAGACAGGGAAAGGAGGAACAAAGCTTTACAACCTCAAAATAGGACTTTGGAGAAATTTCAGCAGAGTATGTAATAGTGAAACTGAAAAGCCTTCTACAGGCATGCAAAATCCCCTGGCACGTGATGTTTGAGCTACTGCTTCTTTCTGAGCATACCAAGAAGGGTCTTAGCAGTGGGAGTCTGAGAACTGAGATGACTCACAAGCTGCATCAAGATCTATCTGGATATGTCTGAAGGGCTCAGCTCTATAGTACACCCATCTTGTGCCTGACCCACTAATCTCCACAGCAAAAGGGCTAGATGAAAGACCCTCACTGGAGTAAGTAGTCTCTTTGAGCGATGGTTCCTGACTATGGACGAGATATGGTTCAAAATATGCTTGGCTTTGGGGTGTTTCTGCCCAACACAACAACATTCTTCACTGATGAAGTAGAGTATCTGGAGAAGAGTAAAGAGCAGATTTGCAAATCAAAGGATTTGAGAAAGAGAAAGCCACAGGCTGAGAACAGACAGAAAAAGTACTGCTGGCGCTCCACTGTCCATAAATAGGCTTGCTAGTCAGAAAGGGTGGGCTGGATGGGAAGGGTAGTTACAAATAAGACATGTCAGCTAGCTTTATTACTGCAAGTCAGGTAAGCTTCACTAGTACTGCATTCAGGCAGGGTTAGTTAACTGTTCAAATCATCCCAGCTCCGCTACTTATTTCTGTGTGGAACATCACCCATAGAGATTTGTTTATATGGGGACCATGTAACCAGTCAGGGAAATAAACCAAATCTTGCAAATCCTAGATTAGCGTGATAAGCACTGGCACATCATCTATAAGTGAAGCACAATTCTCCTCACAGTACTGCACATGTCTTCTTCCATTTTAATCTGCTACACTAACAAATGGGGCACACACTAACACTACCCTGATTCTGGTGATTAAAAGCAGGTCTGTAAGATACAAGAATGAACTAAACCACAGAAATCCACTTCAAACATCAGCACATCTCACATTAATATTATAGCAACTCCATGTAAGCATGAGACTGTAAAAATTGGGTACCTACAGCAGTGTTGATCACCTACTATCTGACTTTTGATTTTAAAAGGTAGCTGCCATGTGCCTTCTCACCGTGCATCTCTGTTACAGCCTCTTCTTTGCCTCTCACTTCACCTTTAGCAGCAGGTCATTCTCATCTGAGCTATTTAATTAAATTATTTTCTCATCAGTGCTCTTACATACCACGATGCCTAGTACACTGCTGTGATAAGGTCCCCTAAAGCACAGCATATCCATGTTAATGTTGCATATAGTGCCCAAACCAGAACCGACTGTGAGAGCCTTAATTTTTCTTGAAGTTTTAATTCTTCAAGACTCAAGTCGAAGAATTTGTCTCCCTAAATTAGCATGGCAGAAGGCTCTATTCTTTCACTGCCAGAAGCATGCTAGCACAATGAAATGAATTAGTGTTTAGCTCTTTCATTTGTCCAAAAAAACATTTCGACTGTAGAAGATACTGTCAGCACATTAGGTTAAAGACTCTTTTCAGTGTTAGTTCTTGCCAAGTACCAACCAATAATTTATTTTAAATTTCATGTATTCTTTGAATACCTGTGACGCTGATCTGACAAACAACCACAGTAAATCCTTCCTTCCAGTTTAATAGTTAATGGGGCAGCAGAACAGTTGCACTATAGTCAAGCCTGGTAGCATTCACCACATTCTCTTCTCTTCACCCATCACTCCGTAGCAAATTCACCACACTGGCCACTTCTCCTTCAATCAGACACTTCCTAAGACCACTTACTGTCTGATATTATGCTAACCCACAATACTGGAGCAACTCCAGTGCACAGGAGGGTCGCTGAAGGGCTACATTCACCACGTTCTGTTCAGACACAGAGCTTGTCCCATGCACTTCGATTCCAATGCCTGGATGTACCCGGTAGATTTAGCACCTGGTATTTCCTGGTTAGTACTCTGAGAGGTGCCTCCAGACCTGGTTCTTCCCACGACCTTCAGATATGCAGACTTTCTGATCCCTTTCTAATTTATCTTTAAAAGTATAGAGGAGAATGGTGGCAGCTGATCTGTCTCGTTTGTGTTTCCTGGCCTAAGACATGTGTGCATATACACCCTCACAATGCAACTCAGTTTTCCTTTATACTCCAAAGAACCTGTTTTTTGGGGGGGTTTTGGTGGTTTTTTTGTGTTTTTTTGTTTTGTTTTGTGGGTTTGTTTTTTATTTTTTTGATGCCTTCAATTGCTCATTTCGTTGTGATTTTAATCTAATAAATGATTCTTCCTTCAATGGCTGCAAGAGCACTAGCTAGACATGGGGAAAAAATTTCTGAGAAAAATGTTCCTCCACCAAAAGATAAGATACAATTTGACAGAAACCACCCTGGGCCACTCTGTTCAAATGTAGGCAGTATTTCTGATGTTTTTGGTTTGTGGTGGTTTTTTTTGTTGTTGTTTTTGTTTTTTTGTTTTTTTGTGGGGGGCAGGGTGGTGGGAAACCTTTCTTAAAATAAATATTTAAGCTTCTGTTTCAGAATGCTTTAAGACTAAATTTACATGCACTTATTCTTAAACATGAAAAACATAGCAAAGAACATTTTTGGCTCATAAAAAATAATGTTTCTGTTATTCTGGGGTAGTTTAACTGTTGATGTCTTTGTGCAGCCAATGAAGTGAAGAAACCACTTCGTATTACTGTAATTATAATACTCTTTCTAAAATGAGCTATTTTGGTCATTCTCAACCCATCTTCTCCCAAACTTGGATAAACAGAAAAATACATTCAAATTTCCTAAACGTTTCACATTTTATAGACAGAGAAATGCCTGCAAGTTCATACAGGACTAATGATGCACTGCATTTTTATGTACACATTTACAGAGGATGACAACTTACTATCTACTGTATCTACTCAGTTAGCCCAAGTGGCAGATATCCATCTGGGCAATTAATTCAAAGACTGACATTGAATATAACATGGATCCTTGGCAGAATTTCATTAAATTGAAAATGATGTTCTAACTGTAGTCTTTTTTTTCATTGAAAAGATTGGAAATTAAAGAACAAGATAGACATAAAATCATACATTAAAAATATGCTACAGTTGCCTAATCAAATATTCAGAAAAGGTAGGGAAGGTCAGAAAAAATGTGGTCTGTGTACAGCTTTGGCTATGGTTCCGTAAAACTTTGTAAATTTGTTCAAAAAGAGACAAACATGTTAATGAATTCAGTGTACATGAAAAACACAGTTTGAAAAATGTAAGTGGGTAAGATATTATAGTCATATGTCACAATTTTCTTCAAAAGCATAATATCATTTTTAGAGGCAAATAAAAATTCAGTATTTTGTCAGGAAAACATTAGCATAATATTTTTATTTTTCCTGCTTTGGAATCAGCAACCAAAGTGAAAGGAAGAAAGTCTTATGGTACGTAAAGAGAGCCCTCATGAAGCAATGCAGTTTAAATGAAGTTCAGATCTGGGTTTGCTGTTAAAATCCCAAAATTAATGAAAAGGAAGCTCAAAACTGGAATTTGAAACAGTAATAACTGTGAGACACATGGCATATTGATCACGTAGGTAACTATAAAATAGTTTGCATAAATTGTTCAGATTTGAATTACAAGAGTATTCAGAGATCTTACCTGAGCCCAGAAACAAAGTTAGTAAAAAAATTAGTAAAAAATTAGTAAAAGCTAACATTTTGTAAGAAAGTGTCAGTGCTCATTCACAAGATGTAGACCAAGTCCTAAAACCCTCCCCAGAACCCCAAGAATTTCAGAGGCTTTTTGGTCACTCAACAAGCTATTTTTTTTAAATAGAAAATTTAGTCAGAAAGCTATTTAGTTTTATGCCTTACACAAGCTTAGAGGAAATTAATGTCATACAAGGGTTGCAAGTCGAGAGCTTCCTTGATGGTTACCTTTTGTTCATTCCGTTTTTTTTTTTGTTTGTTTGTTTTTTTTAATCTGTATGCATGAAGAGGTCAAGAGTTTTTCATGGGACAAACTAAAACGGTGTAATAGCTTTCATTTAATAGAAGAATTGGGAAATAGGTATGCAGCTTTTAAACTTATGCACACTCTAAGCATTATTCAATTTTTAGTGCCTGCACAGTTTTAAAACACATTTGGCTTCACATTATACAGTATAAGCAAAAACATCTCAGTTTCACCTTTTCCCTGTATTAAATGACATTTAGTGCTTCTGTGTGACTTTATGTAGGACACAACTTACAATTTGCGAGAATGGGAACTTGAAAAGACAACAGATTTTCCTCTAAATTGTAAGACAAGCTTAACATAAAAATATGTCCTTTTATAAACTTGAGACTAATCCTGAAAAGGTAGTAAGCTGCAAAACCAACATCATCAGCAACAAAGGACAAAAATAAACATAAATATCCCCTAAAGCACATTAACTTATCATTGGAAGGAAAAGCCAGGACTCCTCTTTCCTACATCGAGCAGTTCTTCTCCATCACTCGGACTGTAGTGAACATCGCCCCCCCTCTCCTGAGTCCCTTGGTGCTTGGTGTGATTCTTCCCCTTCTGGGTCATATACCAACCTAGGGTAAGTCAGGAATGAACTGTGAAAACGGTGAACCCGAGCATCACAGCACCTTCTTGGCCTCCCTGGTACCTGCTCCTCATGGCAGTGACCCTGAGCATTGAGGCAACCCCTCCATGTACCTGGCTCTCACTTTAAACCACTGCAACTGTCAGTCACCTCCTGACAACCTGACAACTGACTGAAGGGTGTGATACACTTTGGCAGCTAGTGTAACCCACCAGAATACTACATCATCTGAGGCAGGCTGAAGTGGAAAAGTACCTGACAAAAGTGAATTATCTCAGACCCTATAAATAACGACCCTAAGGGAGACCCTTTGAGCTCTCCTGATTGCAGCAGGCTGTGGCCAGCATTTCCCATGGGCTGGGACACCTCTTGGAACCAAGGTTGTCTAAGGACCATCTGCTGGTGAAGTCAAAGAAAGGCCAGGGTGAAGTTCTACTTCTTGAGGCTCAGTTATCATCCATTGAAGAATGCCGATGCATTGTATTTACTCTAAACCCAAGAAGAAAGGGGAAACTTTTGACTATAGGCTAGTCTCCTCTATCCACCTCTCTACAGAGGAGGAAGAGAGAACCTTTTAATTATACACTAGATTCCCTGCTTACGTATTTCACTGGATCCAAGTACTTCCACGGTGCTTGTTTGTCTGTGTGTTTTGCATGTTTTGAGTGCATACATATATATATCCTTAGGATACCTTGTAGTAGGTTAGTGTGAATCTTGTCATTCTCAAATTTGTAATTAAGTTGCTATTTTAATAATAACATACTTTTACTGAATCACCTTGTTAATCTTTAAATTAATTAATAAGTACTGCTAAAATTTAACTTTTGATTTACCACACACCATTAATAAATCTTATATTGTTGGTAAAGAGTAACTGTATGAGATATATCATATATGACAAATATACTAAATCAGTATCTGCAACACCCGTGCGCATACTGACCCACCCTCAGAGTTGCAGCCTCTCTGTCCTGTGCAGCACTGTAGTAAGGGATAAGTCAAGGTTGTCTTTTGAGGGGCCGGGCCCTTTCTCGGTGCAAGCTTAGAGGGCACCAATGAACTGGCATTGGCATTCAAACTCCAGGTGCTGCAGAGCCACAGGGAATATGAGCAGTGGAATCAGGTATAACATTTTGTGTCAAGGAGCCGTAAATATGAACTATACAGGTCTGACAGGGCTAGAACTAGAAGTGCTGATGCCCAGTGACTCTGTAGTAAACTAAATATATAACCGAAGGAAGAGTGACAAATTTAAGATGACACGAGAGGTGAAAAAGATGATATGTGATGAGGCTGCTTTCCTCTTCCCCACTTTCCATCACTCAAAAAGATCAAGAAGTGAAGAGGAATAAAAAGCACTTGCTAAGAGTTATAAGGTATTTTCACGAGGATATATCATTCATTGTAAGAAAACCTTGTAGCATTGTGCCCCTTCCCATTCAGGGCTCAATTTAAATGCATTCAAATTACCAGCCTCACTTGAAATGCAGTAAAGACCTATGGAGTTATTACTGTCCTACACTATGACTTTGCAAAATACACCAGCACCTCCTAGGGAGGCCTACCTCTTTCATTTTTAAGTTGTATTTAATTTACTGTCCCTTATCAGCCACAAATCTCATTTGTCACCATAGTTCCTGAGGTTCCTGCTTTATACTGGGATCGTGCCACTTTCAAGAGATGAGTTGCATTATGCTGTTTTCCTACCCATCTTTCTGATGTCTCCAAATCCTTTTCATTGTGTTTTGTCCTCAGTGATATTTTCAATGGTTCGTTATTTAGTATCGTCCAGGGATTCCATTCAAAATATCCTGTCTTTTCCCTGTCATTCAAAAAGATACTAAATAAGATTTATTAATATGAGATTTTGTAGAAGTTAGACATCCTTTCCAACAACCTTTCTGTTACCTCTGTCTTTTGTTTTCGGTATGCAAATAAGAGAACATTCTTCATTGTTATGCCAAGGTCACTTGAAATAGAAATAGCATATAAATACTAATGTTTATGAAAAAAACAGTAAAGTTTTGTAAAATATTCCAAGAAAAAATAAAGATATTTCTTCTTTATTTAAAAAATTGTTGTTCTTATGCAAAAAGCTAAATAAGCAATAAACTCACACCACAAGCTTACTAAGGAAAATTTAGGCTTTATGAAACTGTATTAATCTTTTTCTGGAGGGTTTTTTTACTCTAGAGATGGTTACTCTTTTTTGTTTTCATATTTGTTCCATTATCTTCTTAAGGAAGGAAGGGAAAATATTGATCGCACATCTCAGTTTCTTTTTTTTTAATATCCCAGCATTTCACTTTTTTATTTTCTATTTCACCCTTTAAGGTCTACCTTAGTATTCCAGTTCACTGTTACTTGTTCAACATGCTTCATAGCAATTCTGCACACTCATTATCTGACTCCTTCAGTATCACAAAGTTTATGTCATCCAGATCTGAGGATTTGTGTGTGTGTGTGTGTGTGTTCAAATTTTCAACACCTTCAGGTCTTTTCTTATATGTTGTTAACCAATATTTCACAATAGGTCTCCATATTTCATCCTAACTGTCTAAATCCCTTTTGACTCCTTCCCCTTCCTCAGCAGTAAAGATGGTTTAGAAAATGTGACGGGTTTGCCCTTGGTTGGGGGCCAACTCA
>NW_010103161.1:707-996 GCF_000699245.1 Pterocles gutturalis | reverse complement strand
GTCGTTCTTTGGGACAGCGGGGATCTGGGGGTCTTGAGGGGGGGCTTGGACCACTTTTTTGGGGACATTGGGGACACAGGGGACTTGGACCCCATTTTTTTCAGGACAACAGGGGCCTGAGGGGGGCACGGACCCCAAAAACAGGGGTTCAGGCATCTGGGGACCTTCTCAGACCACGTCTTGGTGGGACAGAGGGGACCTGGGTGGCCGTGGACCTCGTTCTTTGGGAGAAGAGGGACTGAGGGGGCTTGGACCCCTTTTTTTGGGGACATTGGGGACCAGAGGGGGT
>NW_010103161.1:0-550 GCF_000699245.1 Pterocles gutturalis | reverse complement strand
GGGGTGCACAGACCCCAAAAACGGGGGTTTGGGCGTCTGGGGACCTTCTCAGACCACATTTGGTGGGACAGAGGGGACCTGGGTGGCTGTGGACCCCGTTCTTTGGGACAAGAGGGACTGGGGGGACTTGGACCCCTTTTTTGGGACAATGGGGACACAGGGGACTTGGACCCCCTTTTCTGGGGACATTGGGGAGCCAGGGGTGCTTGGACCCCCTTTTTTTGGGCACAAGGGGGGCCTGGACCCCAAAAATGGGGGTTCAGGCATCTGGGGACCTTCTCCGACCACGTCTTGGTGGGACAGAGGGAACCTGGTGGCCGTGGACCCCGTTCTTTGGGACAACGGGGATCTGGGGGTCTCAAGGGGGGCTTGGACCCCCTTTTTTGGGGACAGTGGAGAGCCAGGGGGGCTTGGTCACCCATTTTTGGGGACAACAGGGACCCAGGTCTCTTGAGGGGCACCTTGAACCCCCTTTTCTCCTCCATGGACCCGAGCATCTCCTCTGGGGTCAGGAGGACGTGGCAGAGGGTCGGGTTTTGGGGTGTGGGGC
>NW_010103160.1:0-10606 GCF_000699245.1 Pterocles gutturalis | reverse complement strand
TCAGGACAGCCTCCAGCAGTATAGACAGTATAGACTTTTATATATATATGCTATGCTATAGCATAGGCATATAAAAATATGAATACCATTGAGACATCATGAAAGAGATAATTGCCCACAGTTTTTTTGAGTACAAGAACATCAAATTATCATCAAATTATATGAATGAAATAGGTTCAAGGAAACGTGCAGCATGCAAGACCTGCAAAGTAAGTTATTCAACCTCTCACGGGAAGATGTTGTGACCACTGAAAAATTAGACAGATTCAAAAACACTTAGACTAATAAGTGGATAAAAATCCCTTGAGGGTTATTAAATTCCAGTAGACCCCTTCTGGCTTAGGAATTCCTGGAAATACAAGTGTCTGGAGGGTGGGAATATTGAAGGAAGTAGTATTGTGTGTTGAACCTATTATAATTTTCCTTAGTTTATTTGCTATTAGTAACTCAGAGACTGGGCACCCACCTGGCTGCACTGAATTTATCTGTGTTAATGCTAACTTGCTCCAGTTCAGTCTACTCTTCCTTGTAGATGATGTTTTTTAAGCCTCTGAGATCTTTCTCACC
Organism: Pterocles gutturalis; assembly: GCF_000699245.1. Lineage (NCBI taxonomy): Eukaryota > Metazoa > Chordata > Aves > Pterocliformes > Pteroclidae > Pterocles > Pterocles gutturalis. The sequence goes on along the minus strand of NW_010103160.1, from coordinate 10,039 downwards.
ACTCCTCAGAAAGGCTGTTCCACGCCTTTCTTGAAGAGTAGGTTCCAGGCTGGATCTCATCCTCCATGGGTACCAAGCTGACACCATATACATCGTATTCAACAGGTTTACCCCACTTTTTTTTTCTTTTTTTTTCTAGTCTGTGCTGTCATTTCTACACTCTAAAGTGCTGTTTCCTTCAGGTATAAATATCACTCATGAACAGACTCAGGCTGGAATAAATCTATGGTATGCAAATCAATGCGATATAAGAATGTCTGCTCTGCTGGCATCCTAATGGGGGAAGGAAATTCCCAGGTGAACCCAATCCTGTGAAGATGTGGCTATCCACCTCTAGTTGTCCTCACCATATACCACCCCATCCCTGGTAAATGTGGCTGCTACAGCGAACAGCTGGGACAGAAATGTCAGTTATATTATTGAAAGACCAGTGGACAGTTACAGTTCATGTTCATTTCTAACTTGTTTCTGATGTTTTATTCAACACGATTCCATGCCTGGAGCTCTTGACACTTCATGAGGTGTAAGATCTAGATCCAGACTCGAACTTTTAGGCTTGGGGCCATTTCCTAGTTATGAGACAGATGTTATCTGCATACACTTTCTTGCTTCAAAATTACTTGATCCTCTGAATTAGCACAGGTCTAACGAAGAACATTTATTGCAGAACACTTTCTAATAATTCTCAGCTATATTTTATAGTAGATATTATGTTCTAACAAATACCCTCTGTAGAAGAGTTGCCTTCCGGTGTTTCTGAAATCCTTTAGTGGGTGGAATATGATTATAAGGAAAAAATATGTAAAATATGCAAAGGTTAAAGTATACAGTTGTTCTGAAGTATTTTCAGATCTGAGCATCTTGATCTTTGTGATAATTTGTATTCAGGCATGCTACATTTGCTAGAGAAAAGCTTAAAATAAAAGTTAGTAGAATACTTTACTTTAGGGACTATCTGGTTGGCTGTGAAGTGCCAGACTGCTTTTTAACTTTTCTCAACATTTACAGGCTTATCACATGCTGGATTGCACTTAAATGTCACATTCCTGGCAGAAAATGGAGCTGATTGTGTAGCAGCGTGCCTGGACTTTGAGGGTGCCAGACAGTTGCTCTGTCATAGGTGTCTAGTGCAATTTTAGATGTGTCTGAATATCATACCATCATGCTCAGCTTCTAGACACACATCCAGAAAGGCACAGGTCCTACGTAACCAGACTACTCTCAGATACTCTAGGCGTCTCAGGTGGCTCCAAGCATCTAAGTTTAGGCAAGTGAAACAAGCCCTGACTCTTTCTTATGAGAATTCAATTGATTAATGATTACTTTAGGAGCATTCCACTGAAATACAGAAATAAAGAAGGCAATTAAAACACGATCCATTGTTCTTCATTGAAATGTTCATCTCCAGGTGTTTTCACACACTTGTTGAGTATAGCTTGCAGTACCCTGTCATCATTAGTTTTCAGAGTTAACAGTCTATGGAAAGAAATCATACAAATTCCCTCACTCAAAGGCTGCCTGATACTCTCTGAAAATGCAGGATATGGCTTGGCTGCATGTGTCCCTCCCACTTTCCAATCTTATACCTGCAGTTAGAAATAACATTGTTTTAATTTTTCTGGAAGGCAAAAAATTCATTGACCAGTTCTCTGACATTCAAGCAATGCTCTAAGTCATGCCCGGTGGAGATCACATCTTGTCGTCTTTTGTGCTTTCACTGATGATTTCTACTATGATTAGCCACCTCCCACGTTCTAGTCAGGTGCCCTGGTTTCCTCCTCTCCCCAAAACATCGACTGGCCCCCCCCCACCTTTCAAGGAAATGAATATTTGATGTTGGTGGGGGAATTGTTTCAGACTGAGGAAACTGTGGGCTGTCCAGATGCTGGCAGACTACACAAGAGCTGCTGAAAGGGATTTTTTGGGCTTCTCTGTAACCACCCCCTGAAGCCACTGTCCCATGAGAGCAGAGCTGGCAATTGTACAGCTTAAATTGTTGCACGGCAGTGTGATGTGGGGGATAAAGCACCCAGCTCAGAAAATCTGGGGTTTTCTTCCCTTTGACAGCACAGAGCACATTCCCTGACTCAGTTTCCCCTTTTCCCACAGAAGGAGAATGCAATGATGGGGCGGGGGGGTTGTTTCCAAGCTAATACTCTGATCTTCTTGAAGCTGTCTCAAATGTATGGAGCAAGGGACAGACATGGGACGTGGCTCCACAAGCCTTATCACTATGTGAAACGAGGCTGAGACATGGCACCAGTCATGTGCTCCAGAGGAAGTATTGCCCTGTAAGGCTGGGAGACAGCAAAGATGTGATGTGCAACACTGCAATAAACCCCAGAGGTGCCCTTGCAGGCCAACAGCCAAGTAAAACAAGATCAGACTGAAAAATTAAACACTGATTTAATTATTATAATTAATTGTTTCCATTGCTGTAGGATTACAGGTCCCTTTATGGCACTGGGCACAGCGTGCTTGAGACTGAAAAAAAAATTAGCTACATAGGTCCATTGGCCTGCCTTGAGGAACCAAAGTGTCTGCATGGCCAAAATGTTTTAGCACAGCCAGAGGTGGCTAGAAACACAGGAGGATAGTAGAGGTGACTTGGAAGAAGGAACTGGGAGTCAGCTTCAGCATCTAAAGGAAGTCTTTGGGTCACAGATGGGGCAAGGAATTAAAAGCTGTTTCTCTGCTGTAGAATCCCTTTACCTGAGCCTCCATGAAGTCTTTGGGTCACAGATGGGGCAAGGAATAAAAGCTGTTTTTCTGCTGTAGAATGCCTTACCTGAGCCTCCATGGAGGTTGTTTCTTGACCAGATTCTGGTCTCTTCTGGCCTTTGTTCTCACAGGGGTTGTTGCTGTGTGGAGAAATACCTAAAAATGTTTATTAGTCCCTGACGCTACACTAATGTCTATACCTGGACTGCTAAATCAAAACAGGCACCAGTTGCCTGTCCTGGGACTGGTTCCTGGCTATGACTACACTACATTGCACTTGGCCCTGGCTCTTCTCCATGCCATGTCCTATGTTCCCAAAGTCCTGAGACAGGCTTTTATCTGCATTGTCTTTATTATCTCCATACCCTTATTATCTTCTTTTCAGGTCAACGTCACACCAATAAGGCTGCAATGAAGCCTGGTAGAGTTGTGTTTCAGGGCAAGAACCTGACAGCAAATGTTTTATACCTTGGGATGTGGCATGAGGATATACCGGTGGGTGTGAAGACTGCAAGCAGCAGCCCACCTCTTGAGCTTATTGCCTGTCCCTCTTTCATTTTACAGCATCTGCAGAGCCAGGAGAGCCGCTACGGGAATGCTCCTCGCAGTCTGACAGCTTGATGTCAAACAACAGAAAACCATTAAGGAGAAGGATAGAAGTGTGATAGACCTTTCTCGTAATCCCTCAGCCACCTCTTCAGCTGGGAAATGAGCCCAAGATTATTTAATTGTTTCTCCTTGGGCTTCTGTCCCACACTTTTTTATCACCTTTGTCATCCTTCTCTGCACCTTTCTCTTGAGCTGTAAAGCAAAGCTCTCTCTTTCATGTTTTTTTACAAGTAAGTAAACATAAGACACGAAAGACATGTTTACAGAGAAATCCTCCTTAATGTATTATTCATTTGACTTTTTAATAGGAGTGTTTCTGTAGCCTTGATGTCTTGAGGATATAAGTAACACAAGGTTTGTAGAGAAAGGTAATGGTTTTGTTAGAGCAATGGATACATATAGGGAGGGAAAAAAATGACCAAGTTGTGGACACAGAAGCTCAGCTTAAAAGTCTTTTGGGGAAAGGTTTTTGTAAGCAGAAGCTTATCTATGTTCCAGCTGCTATCTGGAGTCATACGAGATTTGACATTTTTTCCCAACACTGCTTTTTCTTTTTTAAGAGAGAAAAGAGCACGACTGAGAAGCTCAAAACAAATGCTGCTGACTACCAGGCTAATTAACCTAATAGAGGCTTGTCAATACAAATTGCTGGGAAGATGCATTTCTTTCATTGACAGGCTGATATATTTCGTTTTGCCTTTAACCTGCTTTTACAGGCTTGATCTACAAGAGAATATTACCTGCACCAAATAAGAGTGTCTATTTAAAAATTTATACCAGTTTTACTCTGTTGATTCCACTTTGCACCTTCAACAGTTTCATAGCGACATCCTTATGATGACAAAATTCAGGATCTGAATGATAAACATTTCAGAAGTTAACAGTTCTGTCTGGTTTTACCACCCTCCCCCAAGTCCGACCAGTGGCTTTCACTACAGAGATTGCTAGAATAATTAAAAGCAGTGCAGAGGACTGATTTCACAGAACCAGGACCAGTCATTCATTCTGCCAACTGTACTCCAGGGATGGGAATATCTGGTGGAAACAGAGGAACAGGCAGGAAGAGACGGCAAGATGTGAAAGACAGCACAACACACAGCTTGATGCTTTGTGCCAATTCCAGGGCTGCTGCAGCAAATAAATCCCAGTGCTGCAATCCTCTTGGGTTCCTGTGAGTTTCTGAATCATCCTGAGATATTAAATGAAACAAAAATACCCCAGGGGGACAGGAACTGAAGAGGAAGCCAGAGTATTAGGGAAATTATTTCAATCCAAGCTTAGTTTGTTGGTTGAAGAGTAAAATTACAACCAGACTGGATACAGTGGACAAGCCCCAATAAACACAGACTTCATGTGAAGGGAAAAGCTGCTGGTTTAGGGCAGCCTGGGTCACCTGCATTTAAAGGCTGGAGCATCTAGAGGTCATCTTCTCATTGACCGCAGTGGTAGAGCCAGGTGGGCTCCAAGGTTTTTTGAGGAGGAGGCCAGAGGATGGTAACAAGGATCTGGGTGTAAGTAACATGGCCATGGCAAGGGATGGAAGCCATTGGGGATGCTGAGATCAAGAAAATTGAGCAGCAAAGCAGGATATGCCAACAGCTTTCAAATAAGTGAATAGTGGCAAAGAAAGAGGTGTGTCTCTTCTCTGTGTCTCCTGAGGACAAGATACCTTGTCCTGAAATTGCAGGAAAGGCTGGTTGGGTTAGACATTTGGATGTACTTTCTAATCCCTCTCTGAATCATTGCTTTTTACGAAAGATGTCCCCAGGGACTTCCTGAGCTGACCTTGCCTTTGGCTGTGTAGGGTGTCCCAAGAAGATTAGATCGGTTTGGTTTGGCTGCCGGCTGTGGTTTGACTGATAGTTTTGACTGATAGTTTGACATGGTGTCTAGTTTCAGCTTAGTCCTGACCCTGAGACCTTGACAATGCGCTACAATTGAAATAATCCTAGTAACATAATTAATATTAATAATAATAATCATAAATAACAATAACAACAATAATAATAACAATGATACTTTGGTGAGAATGTTTACAAAGAAATATCTGTAGAGCTTTTGACTGAGAAATCATATTGAACTTTTCATCCTGTATTATTAGTTTAGACGTGGAAAAAATGTTTTATTGCTATGACTAATGATTCATTGGAATTGCTTTCATGGGGAAGGGATGGGAACTCCATTATTTCTTTTTCTTTTCAAAATAACTTAGACAAACATTTACTGAGAAGGTCCTGGGTAGGGCTGATCTTGCCTTGTGATAGAGGGATGGAGAGGATAAGCTATTAGACTCCTGACAGCTCCGTCTCTTGTAAAGGTGACTCTTCTTTCCTGCTTTTTGGACATCACACTTTTAATGAGAATCAGCCGTCTTTTGGGACTGCTAAAATGAAACTAAAGATCCGTGTAGATTTTGGTTTGTGTTCTCGGGTAGCAATTTCCTGTGTCTGCTGTTCAATGCACTTGAACTGAAATAAGGTAGAAGGGTTGCAGCTGGCCAGCCTCAGCTCGCCCATCTCCTTGGCTTAGCCCAGACACTTGTCCTGGGAGTGAGCTCCTGAGGAGCACCAACTGCCAGACATGTATGTCACAAGGTTGTCAAAACATTATTGCATTTTGTCTGCCAGTTAAGCCTGACTTGCAGTTCTGGATGAGCTTAGTCCTCATTCCAGCTCCAATTTCCACTTTTATTTTTCAAATAGTATCAGCTGGTCCATATGTTGACTGTGATGGGTAACTGAGGATAGAGTGACAGATGACAGAGCCATCATGACACCAGTAAAGTCAACACACTGTGAGTGCTAGAAGGCACTCTGCAGGTACACAGCAAAGGTTTGCTTGATACCTGTCCTCCCCAAGATACCCTTACGTGCTGCTGCACGTGGTCCACACAGTAGACATATCTCTTAAAGTCTTAAATGGTGCAGGGATGTAACTGCAGGAAGGTGCCAGTGGTCATTTTTGGGATTGCTAATGTGCAACATAACAACACAGTGCTCAAAAGTCTTAAATGGTGCAGGGATGTAACTGGAGGAAGGTGCCAGTGGTCATTTTTGAGATTGCTAACGTGCAACATAACAACACAGTGCTCGAAGCGAGCTGAGCTCTGGTTATCTGCTGGCAGCTTGGGCTGCCACGGGATGCATTGGATCCAAATGGGCTGGATAAGTCTGAGCTGGGCTTCTACAAAAGCCATGTAGATATGGCTCCCCAGTCCTGCAGGATGGGGGGCCAACGAGTACATAAAATTGGTCTGATGGGCAAACAGCCATGAATGCTTGTAGCAAATGCAAATAATTCATTTTGATTTATCTGTTTTTTTTTTTTTTTTTTTTTCATGTCTCAGGTGATAAGATCAGGTCAATGTTGTTTATATTCTGTGTCAGACAAAATGCAATCAAGTTGAAAACCAGCCTCAAATCAATCACTCTTGTGAGGAGTCTTTGAGGAATGTATTTTCCTTGAGAGAATCAAGGGTTACGGATGCTACAAAGGAAGAAGGAAGCCTGATTTTCGAAAGAGTAGAGGAGTTTTTTTTAGCAGCCTCAAGTTACACCATAAGAAGTTGAAAAAAAAAATAAAAAAATAGTGTTCCCAACTGAAAAGCCTGGGAATAAATGAAACTAAAATAAACCTCTTCAGCTTCACGCACAGAGGAATATTATTCTTCTCTCAGTTGCTCTGCTTTCATGCTGGTGTAACTCCAAATAATTCAATTCAGTTACTTCTATTTGTGCCAGTTTGGGGGAGAAGAGTTTCAGGCCCAAGCACTGGGTTAATGATTGACTCATCTTTTCCATTGCAGAGAGAAAAACGGTGAATAGAGTTTTTATGTCTGCATCTCTCTTTCAAACTGCAAAAATTATATATAGATACACACACACATATATGTGCTCATGCATGTATATGTATGTGTATGTTCTTTTGAATTTCACTAAAACACAGCAGACACTGGGTTTTTTTTTGACAGGCTCCTGAAATGCAACACTTAAAGAGAATTTATGTGTGAGGCAGATCTCAAATGTGAAGTTTTTGAAGACTGCTTGACAGGTGATGCAATTTCTAAAATTGACTGGACAGTGGCACATTCTGGTAACCTATTACTCATGGAGGTTTTTGAATAAGTGTGGATATTCTTCTTATTTTTTTTTAGTGCAATAATTCAAGGAAAGGCTGTTTTCCAGCATATTTCTACAGAGGATCAATCCAGACTTCAGCTGTTGGGGCTTATAAATCAGGCCTGGAACCCATGAACAGCCCATAAGATTTTTTTTAAAAAAGAAAGATGTTTCTGTGAATTAATGTTGCCAATATTTATGTGTCCACAAGCTTTCGGGAATAAAATTTTTCAAGTGGCTGCAGGATGGAACTATTAATTAAATAAGAAGTTATATATAGTGGTGTATACTACACTACCTTGTTGTCTTTCAGTGTTCTGGCATTCTTGGAGTATCACTTTCTCCTTCTTTTCCCTTTTTAATGGCAAGCACATGGGGGAAAAGTGGTGCCTTATTATGTATTCTTCCTTTGTAAAAAAGGATCCACACTGAAGGCAATTATAAGCCTAAAATACTGCAGGGCATTTGCTGTGATACGTGTTCACTGGCTCCAATGACAGGAACAGGACTGGCAGTAACGGGTTTAAATTGCGACAAGGGGGAATTAGGGCAGACTTTGGGGATGATGCTTCATCAGCTGCAACTGAGAAGCTCTGCAGGCACATCTCAGAGGCTCCATCACTTGAGGTCGTAAGAATAAGTCAGGTACTCTTGCACGTGTACAAAAACTTGTGTGAGATTTTAATGAGGAATTAGGCAAACTTACACGGAGAACTGAAGTAGGGAGGTCTGATCCCACCCTGGGGCAGATGATGGAGGAGGTCATCTCTTGAGATCCTATTTTACTGTGATTTCTCTGAACGCAGACTTACACCACCTATGAGTCTCGCTTTATATTTTTCTGTAAATATTTTTGTGCGGCACAAAACAGAGCGATTACCGTAGATGAGAAATGCCGTGCATTTCAGTGGGCTACGTAAGGTTTCAATCCACGTTGCATTAAATGGAAATTATGCATCTGAGTCACAGACCAAACTACAGCATAGAAAACAAAAGCTGTTAGAAGACTGTACATTTGGACGTTGTAGAAAAAAAGTTTTAATTACAGCTAGCTTAGCAAAAGTTGTGCTGTTATTCTGTGAGTGGTTAATCTTGAAGTTCAAAATCCCAAGACTGGCTACAATACGCATTTGCAACAGTGCAATGGGAAAAGGGCAGTGTACGAAAAATCTTTTTCAGGTTGTAAACTACTATTTGCTTGCTGAACTTTATTATAAAGTTTTTCTCCTGACAATGAGAAAGAGTTTATCCTTTTTGATCTTAATATTAGGGGTGATTTTCTCTGTCAGAAAAAATGGGCGTTAGAGAAGAAGTAGCAACATTAAATAGACGGATCACCAGTTCTGATGAATTGACATTGAAATAGATTGGCCACAAAATATCACAGGCTTGTTCACCTGAAGTCAAAGTAATTAATGCTGAACATGTCTGGAGAATCAGAGTTCAAACCCAGGAAATTCAAGACAAGAAGGAAACCCAAGCTGTCCTCTTAGGATGGGACTCCCAGAAATGCTTTGGAGATGCTGATGGGTTTTTGTGCCCACATGGAAAGTGCATGGTAGGGATAGAAGTCATGGAAGGCTGAGTGTCATCCCCTGAAAGTGAGGCTTCTTTAAGATTCTTGTGCTGAGTACTCAGAAATGAAGCTCCCCAAAACACTGGCAGCTTATCAGATCTTGGGCAATGTGCTGGAGACAAATCCTTGTCAGAAGGAACTCTGCAGGGATAGAGGAACTGGAAGATGCCTGAAGGAGTGAAAGTCTCTCCTCAGCTTTGCAAACTTTCTACAGCCTTTCAGACCTTCATTTGTTGTCTGAGAGGGCTGGCAGGCAGCTTAAACATTACTCCAGAGGGAATCTCATGTACATGTGTATGATACACAGCAACAAAAGTCGGGTCATGAATCTCATTTCAGAAAACAGTAGCAAGCCAATCAATACACCCAGTGACTTTTACACATTTTTTCACCAACAATCGGAGCCATTATCCTGAAAGCAGTATATTCTTTGCCTACTAGGATGAACACAGAGACGTACATCACATTTCCTGAAAAACAACAGGTATGAGCGAGACACCTCAGGCAGCTTTGGTTAGCTTACCCTTAATAAAGGGAAAAAAGAGGTTTGCATTTGGCAAGCTCTTGTATGGCAAGCTACCATGAGCTGAAAAACACAGATGATTGATCAGGAGCAGCTAATGTGTGATAACACACAACTGCACAGTAATTCTCATGTGTGAAAGTACCCTAGGCAAAATAATTGAAACTCAGACCCTGAAGATAGCGTGGCTCTGGCACACCCCTTGGGAGTGATTAATGAACATTTTGTGGTAAAAGGAGCAAGCTAAACTAATGGAAAAGTAGCAATACACTGCTTGGAAGATGAGCCTGGTTATAAACCCTAAAGAAACTGCACTTTTAGGGAGAGAGGAGAGCCACTGCTTCATATTGTATCACCACCTTCAACATGCCGCAGAAAGGAAAACAGTCGGAAGGTCGCTTTCTTTCTGACAGCAGCTGGCTGTAACACACTGTATGCTTTTAATGTTTTTCAGCTAATTCAGGCAGAGGAAGTTGACTATGAAAGTGTGCA
>NW_010103159.1:0-1076 GCF_000699245.1 Pterocles gutturalis | reverse complement strand
CCCCCCGATCTCCCACACTGAAACACCAAGCCCTGCACCCAACCGAAATTTCGCACTGCACCACCAAGCCCTGAACCCCTGCAAATTCACACACTGCACCCCTCCAATTTCCCGCACTGCACCACTACGAACTGAAACCCCAAAACCCTGCACCCCCCCGAACTCCCACAACGAAATACCAAGCCCTGCACAACACCGAATTCCCACACTGCACCACCAAGCCCTGCACCCCCACAAACTCCCACACTAAAACCGCAAACTCTACAGCCCCACAACCTTCCACACTGCAATCACAAACCCTGCACCTCCTGAACAACCACACTGCACCCGAAACCCTGCACCCCGCAGAACTCCCACACTGAAACACCAAGCTCTGCGCCCCTCCGTATTCCCACACTGCAACCCAAAACATTGCAACCCCCCGAACTCCGACACTGAAACGCGAAGTGCCGCACCTTTCCGTATTCCCACAAAGCACCACCAAACACTGCACCCCTGCAAATTCACACACTGCAACCCTCCGAATTCCCACACTGCACCCCAAAATCCTGCACAATGCCGAACTCTAACACTGAAAACCCAAGCCCTGCACCCCTCCGTATTACCACACTGCCCTACCAAACCCTGCACACCCCCAAACTCTCATTACTGAAACCCCAAGCCCTGCAACCCTCCTAATTCCCACACTGCACCACCAAACCCTGCATCCCGGCCAGCTTCCATGCTGAAACCCCAAGCCCTCCACCGCTCCTAATTCCCAGACTGCACCACCAAACCCTGCATCCCGGCCAGCTTCCATGCTGAAACCCCAAGCCCTCCACCGCTCCGAATTCCCACATTGCACCACCAAAACCTGCACCTCCTGAACACTCACACTGCACTTCTGCAAATTCTCACACTGCACCCCTCCAAATTCCCACACTGCACCCCTCCGAATTCCCACACTGCACTCACAAACCCTGCACCCCCAGAAACTCCCACACTAAACCCGCCCCCGCACATCCAAACCCAGCACACCCCCAAATCCCCAACACCCCCAGCACCTCGAAACCCTGCACCTCTTGAACACCCACACT
>NW_010103158.1:0-8102 GCF_000699245.1 Pterocles gutturalis | reverse complement strand
CTGGAATCGCTGGCCCGGAGGGGGCTGGGTCTTTGGTCATGGGGTGGGGGGGCAACGTCACTGTGTATCACTCATTTGTATATTTGTATATAGTAGTATTTTCAATATTATTGTAGTTTAGTTATTAAATTGTCCTTATCTCAACCCACGAGTCCTCTTTTCCATTTACCCCTTTTATTCTCTCCCCTATCATTGGATGGGGGGGGTAACTGTGTGAGCGGGTGTGTGTGGTTTGGCCCCCAGCCAAGGGCTAACCTGCCACACAGGCTTTTGTTGATTTAATAGAGAGAAAATTTTATCCAATACGCTCTCACCCACAAGTATTTCTGAAGATCTAAACATCAAAAATTACTGCTTTTTCAATTGAAAAAGGAAGAACACCAGTAGGAGCCCGTGCATTGCTAACTTTGATTTAGGTAATTCAATACTATTTTCCTCTTTGAAAATTATTCCAACCTCATTCTTTCTCCTCTGTTCCTTATCAGCTGGCTGATAATAGGCTTAATAGGTCTTGCAAGTTGCGAACAGACAGGGAGTATAATGATGGACTTCCCATTAGCTGAATTAGCACAATGTGGTTTTGGAATTTAAAGAGAAAGCTATAAGCACATGGAGCTTTTACAGGCTATTTCAATTAAATACAATGCTTTGGAATTTATTAAGTCCCTTTTAATAGTCATATTAAAGATACGGATAGAAGCGTCACTAATATAACAGATTTGATATACACTATACAATGTTTTTTTCTTTGACTTTTTTCTACTCCATCTGAATAAAAATAACAGTTTATAATTCGACAAAAATAGGACTTGATACTTTGATTCACAACATAAAATGTTATGATTGGTAGCACATATTTTACATTACTGGGCTCCTGGTCTGAGAGCTTCCACTCCTTTGCCTGCTGTGACTGTTTTTCCAAGGCTTAGGGCATGACAAGTGTTGAGGACTAATAGTAACTAACATAGCACAAGAAGCACTATAGGCAGAGAGATTTCTGTGCAAGAGTAATTGAAGATAACAGCGTTAAAGGAATGAAGATAATTTTGCTTTACCAAAATAGGATATGGAAGAGGGCAGAGTGAATACTCGGAGTACATATCACTACTCAGCAAATAGTAGATCTTCTCTTTTTGACTTTTTTTTTTTTAATTATTATTTATTTTTACTATGAGGGTAGTCAAACACTGGAACTGGTTCCCTGAAGTGGTGGACCTCCATCTCATAAATGGGGATAGATTGAACATTATCTTAATTATTTAGGGAAATTTAAGACTGCAAGGGGCCAGGAATGAACAGAGGAGAAAGATCAGAGCTGTTGGGAGGAGTGGGAAGAATTATGAAGCTAATGCAGATACAGAGCATATCTGCAGCCTTGGTCTCAGGACACACAAGTACAAAAGAATGAGCCTGTCCCTCTACCAGGGTCTGAGATCCTGTCACTGGGAGCTGACATCCAAGGGAGCTGGGAAGGGTGGTGCTGGGGAGTTTGAAAATAAGCCTGGAAATGTAAACCCTGGAATGGAAAAATCCTGCAAAACTAATGATACTCGATTACCCCATAAGGAATTGGACTGAATATGGTAAAAGAGGCAGGTAGTACAGTGGACCAAGGCCATATATATTGAAATTGTATTGGAATGATTCTCAATTCCCCATTTCCTGGGTTTTGAGAAGACCCTGATATTAGAAAAGGGTGGGAGATTCCACTGGGAAAACTCAACCCTATATTAAAGTTTTTGGTTGCCATTAAGCAACACACACTACAAAACAGAATTTTTAATATACTAGGAACTGATCTTACTATGGCACCTAACAACTTATTTGAAATATTTCTAATTATACTTAGTCTGTGAAAAACTGTAGGTAGCAGCTTGCTTACAGAAAAAGAACACCGCCTGGTGAAGATGATATACACAGCAGCTACAGTTTGCATAAGCTATTTTAACAAATACTTTTGGACAGCATCAGGGAATAATCTCATTTCAGTATAGCACAGCCATTCTGGTCCTCCTCAACCCAAGTTCAGGACCTCTCCTGAACTCTTCTTCACAGATGGGAGAGTTTCCAACAAAGAATGCAGTCTTAATCATCTCCAAAGGAAAGAGTATATCTAAAGATACTCTAATGAGGAACTTAAAACCAAATGAATCACTAAGGCAAACACACTGCAGCAGATTTGCTGGTCTGTATTATGAGGTCTGTTTCCCCATGGACCCTTCAGATACAGCAGAACGCAGAGAGGTGGCAGGTTTGCAGGATTAACAGTCTCTGTCTAGACTGCTGGATATTAGTCTCTTAATAGGCAGTTTAATCTGTTCTGTTTATAATTTTTACATTTGGTAATGAAGTAGATTAACCTTTTGAGAGTCAATTGCTGACATTCCTATACAGATTAAATGGCACTTAGGAAAACAGTTTATCCTGCAAGTTGCATTATGGTTTGCTGTCTTCATAATTCCCTGTGGAAGGACAGATGCACTAGCAGGGTAAGATTCAGGAAAAAAAAATATTTTAAACCCTTTTGCAGCAATGCTTTAAAGAAAAAAAAAAAACCACAAAACACACACAAGCCAGAATTGCTTAGCCATTGATTTACATTAGAAGATATTTTGAAGTGTCCATAGTCATTTATAGTTAGGTTTTTTTCCTCCCAGGGTATCTTAAGCATTAAACATTATTTGCCCTTTCCCATAGCACTCAGCAATGAGCAGCCAGTCACCACCACAGAGGTGCAGATCAGATCAGCAGTGCTGGAGAACTACTGCGAGGTGGGGCTGTGCGTGTCAGGGCGCTGCCGAGCCTGACACTAGCAACTGTAACACAAGTACTTAACCGCTTGCATGGATTATTAGGCAATGCCTTATTTGCAATCATTCATCATTCCTCTCATAAGCAATCTCTCTCCAGGCATAACTACTTGATTACTTACACAGGTCTTGCCATATGTGCCCATAACAAAGGATTTCAAAATTGCTTAGTTAATACAAGAAGTACAAGATAACAAGGAGAAAAAAAAAGGTCGGACAGGGTCCCCCATTTATTTACCCAGAGCTAGCTGTTAATCAATACATCTTTTCACCTAAGTCACCTGATATTTTAAAGGTGTGTTGCCTTCACTGCCCTTGTCTTTAACTCTTTTGGTGACAGGGGCGGCAGTAACTTCTGTTTCCTTGTCTGCAGTAAGGTCAGAAAATCCTTCTCTAGTACTAGACAGAAAGATGGAGTTGGTGATCCCAAAGGCAGCAGAGGACATCAAAAGCACAGATGTTGCCACGCTGCCTGAACTGCACAGCTATTTCAGAGTGCCTCAAAGACCAATGGGAACTCAGACATCGGAGATGAGATCTCATTTTAAATGACACAAAATCAGTGCTGTTGGCTTGATAGTCTAGAAAGTAAGCACAGCTCATTCTTGGCATTTCAAAGAAGTCTGCAGTTAAAGTACTGAGAATTTCATCAACCACAATGGCAAATTAAGAGCAGATTTTAAAAAGTCTAAGTAGAAGCCCGACAAGGCATATTCAGCTTGTAAAACACTATTTTGACTTGATTATTATGTTGGCATTACTATTACTTCCAGTCTCTATTGTATTTGCTCCTGATAGTACCCCAATGTCTGGATTATGTTCATAACAAGACCCTCCTGTGATCATTCTGTCATCCTCAGAAAAAAATCCAAAGCCTGATTCTCCTTTCTTTTACTGGAGACCACGACTCTTTACACATCACATTAAGAGTGGTGTAAAAGCTACGTAAGCACACAAAGGCTGGATTAACAGGATGCACACATACATTTCAAGTTGCTGGCTGCAGCCCTTCTCTGCTTCAACAGCGGATCACATTAACAATTATTAGTCAAACACAGTGGGCAGCCTACTACATGTTAGGAAGGACCTGCCATTTAAACAGACTAATGAGTCTAGGATAGCTAGAAACATCTATGACAGCTAGATACAAATATCTATGACATTTATTAGCTCTAAGGTGGCAAAATAGCTTCCCTTCTAAGTGCCGGAGTAACAATTAAAAAGAAAATGCAATTCATTTGCCAAATCAGAATGAAAACTATTTCTTAAAGAACTGCAAAGAAAATCCAACTTCTGTGGTCACTTGAAGCCAAACAGTCCACAATTATGATCCCACCAAAAACTAAAAAGTTGAGTTAAATCTTAACTGTATGCAACTGGGAAAAAATTATTCTCTAGAGGCCTGGGTCTAAAAAGGCTGCTTTAGCATCATTCAAACAGCTGGCATTGCAGCTTTTGCACTGCAAGCAAAATGGGAATTAATATCCCTGCAGGGACATTTCATAAATAAAGCATGGACTGCAGTATTCTACAAGCTAAAACTACCTTTTCTGTCACGTGCCAAATCTTAAGGTATTTTGTTGTAGCACTTCTAAGCCAATTTTCTGATCTTTTTCTGTTGAATTCTCTCTAAAACAATAAAATACAGGCTGTAAATATTTAACTGTGAGACAAAGAAACTTCTCGGGTTCTAGGAAGAACATGGGTTACCTCCTCCATTCCGCTCATTTTTTATTTTTTTTTTCCAAAGGTATGCTGAGGTTCATGGGGTGGTGAGAACTGATTTCATTGTCAAACATGAAACCTTCATGGTAATGTCCAGTGAGAAACTATTCAGGTGTGAAAAGAACACCGGAACACATACACCACAGAAAATACAGCTGGAGCTTCAACCTGAAAGTTACACAGCCCAGAAGAGCTGAAGAGCTGCCTGATCTACAGGGTTCTATTTGCATCTGCCCACCAAACGCATGAATGTGGCACTGTGCCCTTGCTGCCTGCAGGCACCAAGCACAATGATTTCCAAGAGAGACAGAGGTAGCTGCAGCATCATCCAGCTGGAAACAACCAACTAGACAGAGTGCTGCTGCTGCTGCTGCAAGTACCACATCCCTTCTGGTAGCCAGAGTTTTTAACATCTCTTGACATTAGACACAAAATACCAGTGAGTTAATTTACCTCTAAAAATGGCAGACAAATACTGTGTAAATAAAAAAAAAATTACAGCATTAATGTGTGCGGAGTGAAAACTCCGAAGTATTACACAATAATTTCATATATTACACGATCAGATCACATTACAGGATAAGAGCACCACCAGCAACGTCCACACGACACGGTGGCAATTTTGCAGTCACTTAATTCAGGAAGCCTCACAGAACATGAACAATTTAGTTAGATTAAAGTAGAGCTATGGACAGCTACAAGTACATTTTGTTCAATCAATAGCAAAAATGTGTAATTTTGAGATAGAGCTAGCTGATATGTTTTTATTTGCTTCCAATCTTCTTCCATAAACAGAACAATCAGATCTCCCTAAATCAGCAGGCCACAGTAGGCCACAGATTTAAACTCAGACCCTTAAAAATGAGGGAAAATCTTCACTGAAGCTAGCATTACGTTATCTGGTCAGAAGAATGGCAGGATGGCTGAGGTTGGAAAGGGCCTGCAGATGCAGTCTTGTCCAACTCCCCCTGCTCAAGCAGGGCCACCTAAAGCCAGTGGACCACAACCACATCCAAGGTGGCTTTTGAATACTTCCAAGGATGCAGAGTCCACAGCCTCCCTGGGCAACCTCACAGGAGTGTTTTGTGATGTTCAGAGGGAACCTCCTGTGCCCACTGCCTCTCTTACCATGCCACTGGGCACCACTGAAAAGAGCCTGGCTCCATCTTCTTTGCATCCTCCCTTCTGGTAGTTCATTTTCATATATAAATAAAAGATCTCTCCAAGCCTTCTCTTCTCCAGCCTCAACAGTCCCAGCTCTCTCAGCCTTTCCTCATAGGAGAAGTGCCCAGAGCCTTCACTGGGCTCTCTCCAGTATGTCCATGTCTCTCCTGTACTGAGAAGCCCAGACCTGGACATAGAGCAACAGAGTTCTGAAATTCTGCACATACCATAAGCAAATACTGTTCTCCATAGTTACATTTATCCTTGCATAACTCTGCACCAGAACTTAACATTTGCTAAGAATAAAATGATGCACAGATGGATCCCTGAATTTCATTGCCTCACTAAACACTTAAAATATCCCCTCATCCTAGTCAAGAGCAGAAATGTTTTTAGAATGACAACTTTTTTGCTTAACAGAAAGAAAGTTATTTCTTACTCAGCTGTGACTGGTGCAAGAAATATTACCTGATCTTGTCACCCAAAATGA
This sequence comes from Pterocles gutturalis, assembly GCF_000699245.1. NCBI lineage: Eukaryota > Metazoa > Chordata > Aves > Pterocliformes > Pteroclidae > Pterocles > Pterocles gutturalis. The sequence continues at coordinate 1,913 of NW_010103158.1, read as the reverse complement.
GTACATTTTGACAGAAAATTAGTTACCAGAAATAAGTAAATCTTCACTCTTCTTGCATTAAAATTCTTTCTTCAGAAAAGGGACATTAAGATTTTTTTAAAATTACATGAGAACTTTTTCAACACCTATGAGGCTACAAGGCTACATTAAAGTATTTAAGATTTAACTTCTATTTTGTTAATAGAAAAAATTATCTATATTCCAAATCACTATTTTCCTAAGACAATTAGAAGAATGAGGAGTTAAAAAGGGCTTCATAATGAATCATCCATTAAAATGTTAGTGTCTCAAATGCTGGGAAGGCCTTTAACAATTTTATTTCCTTAACTCAAATTCATAATTACCCAACAGTCTACAAACATGAGTTTTATAACTGATGCTCCAGGTAGCTGAAATTACATTCAAACTAATGCACTAAAATGTTTACACTTGATCACAGCTCTACAGTGGGGACCTTATAAAGTACATTGTTATTTCTGTAGAACAAAATAAATAATTTTCCAGAACATGTTACCACAGCACAAACGTCAAAGGTCTTCTCCTGAAGGTAAACTGATTTTGCTTAACAAAAAATCCTTGTATTTTAGAATTTGATCCAGATTACAGCATTTAGAACATTAAAACTTGTATTGTCATACAGACATATTATTCTAAAAAAAACATTTTGAGATAGTAAAAAAACCTAGCAGCACAGTTTACATAGCCTATTCTTTAGGAAATTACTCTGTACTACACTGAATTCTTTCCTAAGGCTTGTTTCCAATTTTTGTTCAGAGGAGATAACAGTTTGTGCAAAGAGAATATGAAAAATGAATTAACTGCAGACCACAGAAATCTATAAAAGTTCATAATGTCTTGCTGTAAATCTTATGTAAATGACATTAGAGTATCCTTCAGGCATTTCCCCTGTCTCTTTATTAGTCCATGAAGAAAACCCACAGTCCTGGATAAATGACAAAGGCGGAAAACACCATGCCAAAGCAGAGCAAGATGACACAAATGCAACTCACCACAGTGACTTTTTTATTCCTATTCCACTGTCTCTTCCTTTGTTTTCATGGCTGACTAAATCACAACATCTGCTTTGTAACCACAAAAGCAGTCTTCGAGCAACCACTGTTTGCTGAAAGGGGCAGCAAGTCTCAAAAAAATTAAGCCAACCCCCTTTGCAGAAGGAACACGATAAAGGACCATTTCACAAAACCACATACTGGTTTGGGTTGGAAGGGACCTTAAGGATCATCGAGTCCCACCCCCTGCCATGGGCAGGGACCCCTCCCACTAGCCCAGGTTGCCCAAAGCCTCATCCAGCCTGGCCTTGAACCTCTCCAGGGATGGGGCATCCACAGCTTCTCTGGGAAACCTGGGCCACTGCCTCACCCCCCGCACAGGAAAAAAGCTTCTTCCTAATATCTGGTCTAAATCTGCCCTCTTCCAGCTTAAATCCATTCCCCTCCCGCTGTGGCTACGTGCCTGTGTAAGAAGCCCCTCCTCAGCCCTCCTGCAGACCCCTGGGGCACTGGCAGGCCGCTGGAAGGTGCCCCGGGGCCAGGGCAGCTGTCCCTCACAGCTCAGGGAACACGCCCCGCCTCCCAGCAGCTCCGGGCCCCCCGCTGCCACACAACTGAAAGCCAAGAAAAACTTTCTGATGACTGAACTAATACCTCGAACATCTTCCTCTTGGCTACCTTTTATAAAAACAATCTTGTGTAGGAACCGTAATGCCGATTGTAAATCCCAGCTCAGACATGTGAAGTTCTCTGTTTATGTCATTTTCCTTATAAAGCAGAGCAGCAGTCCCCGGGAGCTGGTGAGGACTCTGGTCCCCGCAGGAGCGCAGGGCGGCGCAGGCAGCACCCCGCTGTGCCCGGCCTTTGGACCTCCAGCCCCAAGGCCCAGAGCACGCGCACCTG